>NW_027312326.1:0-32107 GCF_040954645.1 Diabrotica undecimpunctata | reverse complement strand
ACGCGCTATCTCAGAGTGTTTTCATTGGCTATTTATGTAGTTTGAAAATCACTTATTGCATTTTAAAAAAATATATACAGGGTGTAATATTTAATACGAATCCCTAAATTAATTTTTCCAAAGCCAGTCCTGGTATTTTTTTTGTTTAGCTAATACCAGTCGAATGCTTGATAGTAGTGTACTGTATCATGCAAAAATTTAAAAAAATCAAATAAGCCGTATAAACACTACAGTAAAATGAAATAAATGGTCAATTACACAAATCACCCTGTTTAATTAATAAAGAAAAGGAGTTGACATTTTTTAGTGGCCACATGATATGCTCCTGAGGACTCTACATATGGTAGAAGTATGTAAAGTTCCTCATGACTCACCCTGTATAACCCTTACGCTCCCGAACGTAAATGATTTTAAATATTGAGTTCAAATTTTAGGATTAATGTTAGTTTATACCTTAATAAGAAGTCAATTTTTTTGCGTAATTTTCAAAGTGACATTTGACAGGATTCAAGGACTAGCCTAATTGTGTCATACAGTAGCACACAGATAACTAGCCCAATTGTAATTATGAAACCAACTTGAGAAAAATGAAGCCAAATTTATTGAATAAAGTTATTTGCAATGAAATTGAACAAAACAGTTTTGTTTGTTACTTAAACAAAGATAAACAAACATCACACTTACTACACCTTATTCTTGATCTACTTAACAGGTTTTCTAGACGACATATGTAGATTTTTTTGATTTTCATGAACAGGCCAATCATCAAACACATCATAACCTTTTTCAGGACAGGGCATTGAAGCGTACTTAACCCTTTTGATACTGGATTCTTCTGTGTTTCTTCATTGTCTCTTTCTGGTCCTCTGGTTTTTGTTCCACAGATCAAAAATTCACCCAAATTTAACCGAAATTGTAGCAGGTCCAAGATATCTTTTGTTTTGAATTTATTGTTTTACAATCTTTTCGATATTCCATCTAGCTGTTAACGATGGATAAATCAAATAAGTGAAGGATAGTTTTAAAAGTCCATTTACGAGTTTTAAAAATGGTTCTGTAACATTCAATCATTTGATCGCATACATCGACACCTCCCATATTTTCATTATATATATGTTAACAAACTTTTGGACAAGTTACTTCGACATGTTTTTTTTTTCTTGTTTGTCCCATCTCTTGACTTTTTTTAAAGGTTTTACTCCAAAAGCCGTGGAAGCCATAATTACGGATTTATTATCTTTCCACTCTGTCAAGCATACCTTTTTGTCACTTCTTACGTAGTCTTCTGACTGATCTCTTTTCATTTCTTTGTCTTTTTTAAATACACATCCCTTTGTTCCTATCTATCTATCTACACAAGGATTTTTACAGCTGTCGCCGCCTTCCTTCATTTCACCCAACGTCTCCAGTCCTTTCTGTTCTGCCATTCTCCATCTCTAAGGTCTCGTCTTTCCATAGCCTCGTCCACTTCATCTCTCCATGATCTTCGAGTCCACCTCTTTTCCTCCTTCCTATTGGGCTCCAATCCGAAATCTTTGCTATCCACCTTGTTTGATCTGTTCTTCTCACCTGTCCATACCAAATTAAACGTTTTTCTTCGATGTAGCTGAGTATGTCTTGTTCTACTGCATTCTTCCGTTTTATCTCCTCATTTCTGATGTTGTCGTTTGGTGTGTTACGGTCCGTTTCTTCTGTTTTTTATTTACTCTGGCTTATTTGTTTCGTTGATACATTTTTTGTCACTCTGCAGCTTCTTCCCATGAACTCCAATTCAGTTGCTGTGATTTTGGACCTGTTTCGTTTATTTATTATCCAATTCTCTGCTCCACAGGTCATTATACTGCGTACCAAGGTGTTATAAATTCTCTTCTTTGTATTTCTGGTAATTTGTCTATCCCACAGTACCCCGTTCATTTGTTTAATACATGTTCTTGTCTGTGCTATCTGCTGGTTATCTCTTGCTCGGTAGTTCCATTTTTTGAGAATATGAATCCTAAATATTTGAATTTGTCAGTGCCGTTAATTTCCCTATTATCGTCCATTTCCAAGTTTGTCACTGGTTCTTGCTCTGTTGTTAAATATTCGGTCTTTTCTAGATTTATTTCCAGTCCATTTTTTGTGTATTCCTTTTCTAATTTTCGGAGCATATAGCACAGATCTTCTTCATCTTGAGCCGTTACCACTTGGTCATCTGCAAAGCTTACTGTGTACAAGAAGTTGTCCCGGATTGGTATTCCATCCCTTCACATTTTCTTTTTCATGGTTTTAATATTTGTTCGAGGAATATCTTGAACAGTGTCGGAGATGTAGAGCATCCCTGCAATAAGCCATTTGTGGTCTTAAATTCGTTGGAGTATTTGTTGCCGGTTTTAACTCTACCTTGTTGTTGTTGTAAAGGTTTTTTACGGCTTCTATTAACCTCTGAGTTATTCCGATTTCCTTCATCGTGTTCCATAGTTGTTTTCTGGGAACCGTGTCCTATGCCTTTTTTTAAATCTATGAATTGCCATGTGTACTGGTCTATTTTTTGCCATTATTTTTTCAATTAATTGTTGGAGTGTATAAATGTGATCTATGCAAGATCTTCCTGCCGTGAACCCCGCCTGATCTTCTCCGATTTTATTTGAGATAGATTTATCCAGTTTTTCCTTCAGTATTTTTCCATATAACCTGCCCATACATGCTATCACACTGATGCCTCTGTAGTTCCCGCCTCTGTAGTTATATATGCTTTGGATCCTGCATTTCTTCTTATCTCCCTTTGTTCTTCTTCTTCTTCATAACATGCCATACACCAAAGTGCGTAGGCGACTATCTCATTACTAGAATTCTGTTCTTGGCGGCGTGACATAGCTCGCCTGTATTGTGTATTCCTGTCCATTCTTTAATATTTCTCTAATCCAGGATAATTGTTTGCGGCCGGCTCCTCTCCTACCTTCGATCTTCCCTTGTAGGATTAACTGTGGTATTTCATATTTTGCTCCTCTCAATAAGTGCCCAAGGTAACCAATCTTGCGTTTTTTAATTAACTTAAAGAGTTCTCTTTCCACGCCGGCTCTCTTAAGGACGTCATCGTTTCGAACTCTATCCACCCAAAGTATGCGCATCATTCTTCTTAATGACCACATTTCAAATGCTTCAAGTTTGTTGATAGATGTTTTTTTCAAAGTCCACGTTTCCATGCCATAAAGCAAGATGGACCATATGTAGCACTTGACCATTCTGTAGCGTATTTCGAAATGTAGGTTTTTGATTACATAGGAGCGGTCTGAATTTCACAAAAGCTTGTCTTGCCATTTGTATTCGGGTTTTTATCTCTTGTTGTGGATCCGATTGGTCATTGATGTGGTGCCAAGGTATTTAAAAGTTTTCACGCGTTTTATGCGATCGTCACCTATGCATATTATCGGGTTTTCTGGAGGGTTTCTGCTAATGACCATATATTTCGTTTTCAAAATGTTGATTTTGAGGCCATATTTTTTACCTATGCTATTCACCCTATCAAGTAATAACTGCTGATCTTCCAAATTATCAGTTATGATCACTGTGTCGTCCGCATAGCGTAGGTTGCTAATTGGTATGCCGTTCACCGTAATGCCTAATTCCGTGTCTTCTAATGCTTCCGCAAATATATTTTCAACATATAAATTAAAAAGCATCGGAGAGAGTATGCAGCCTTGGCGGACACCTTTCCGGATTTCAAATTCATCCGTATATTGGTCTTGATCAATCCTCACCTTTGCCATTTGGTTCCAGTATAGGTTCTGAATAATTCTGATCTCCTTTTGGTCAATGTTGGCCCTATGTAGTAGTTTCATCATGATATCATGTTTAACATCGTCAAATGCCTTCTCGTAGTCGATGAAGGTGAGGTAGACATCTTTTCGTTGATCTATTGTTTGTTCTGTTTAGCATAATTGTTCCCGTTCCTTCTATTTTCAGTTCAAGCAATTTATCAAATAATGGCAAAGTCGAAAAATATCTATCAAAGTAGACGCAACTTTCCGGAGGCAAGGTTTGTACTAGGCGAAGAAACGACCGAGGGCCTAACCAAGTTCTTTATTTTCAGCGGAGTCAGAAAGCCTTGGTAAATTTCAAAATCAACGACTTGTTTACCCTACATAAAAAACATATTTTGAGAATGGAAGGACTATTACAAGAAACTATCAACAGAACAAAGATCACAATTCATTGGAAAAGAAAACAGGCGGAGACGAAGCAGATCCCACAACAAGAAATAGAAATAACAGATAGGGAAATGAGAACGGCCATAAAAGCAATCAAAAAATGAGAAAGCACCGGGACCTGTAAGCATCTCACCTGAGCTATCAAAAATATTACCACAGGATGAAGCAATGGATATTTCAGAAAGCCATAAATGGAGAACAGCTCCCAAAGGAATAGATGGAGGTATATATGACATCTATATTTAACAAAGGAGATAGTAAACGACGCGAAAACTACAGAGGAATAAGCGTAATATCATCAATAGAAAGATTATGAGGGAAAATACTGCGAGAAAAGATAGAGCAAGCGATAAAAGACAAAATCGGAGAGGATCAGGCAGGCTTCACGGCAGGAAGATCATGCATAGACCACATATACACACTGGTATAACTGTTGGCAAAAAATAGAGATATACATTTTTGGCATTTAGGGACCTGAGAAAGGCGTATGACTCTGTACCAAGGTCAGAACTATAGAAGGTAATGTACAAATTAGAAATACAGACGAAACTCTGTAAACTAGGAGACTTTACCACAATAAAAGGGCTCCTGCAGGGTTGCTCCACATCTCGATTCCTATTCAAAATATATTTAGAGAAAGCCTTGACTACATGGAAAAGAAAATGCGAAGGCATGGGAGTACCGGTACGGAACGAATACCTATATACGTTAAGCTTTCCAGACGATCAAGTAGTGATTGCACAAGACCAAGACGACCTCAGCTACATGATGAAGAAACTACAAGAAGAATATACCAAGGCTGGCCTAGATAATTAACCTCGCGAAAACAGAGTACCAATCTACAAGTGAAGAAGACATAGAAGATCTACAGATTGATGAGAAGGTAACAATCAAAGGAAAGGATAAATTCAAATACTTAAGCTTTATAATTACGAAAAAGGCAACAGAGGAAGAAATTACACAAAGAATAGAACTAAAAAAAACAGCAACTTAAATCGGTATGGTGGGATAGACACCTAAATATGAAGACAAAAACATAGATTTATAAAATATTATGACATATGGGGCTGAAAATTGGATCATAAACAAGAAAAACAACAGAAAGATAGTAGCAACAGAGATGTAATGCCTGCGAAGATGCTGCAGAGTAACAAGAATGGATAGGAGAAGTAATGACGAAATAAAGCAAAGGACATCAATACAAACAGACATACTAACATATATAGAACAAAAAAGACTAAAGTGGTATGGACATGTAAGAAGAACTACCGACAGCAGATGGATAAAGACAATAAACGAATGGAGTCCCATAGGAAAAAGGAAAAGACGACGACTCCAAAAATCCTAGAGAAACGAAGTAGACGACGCCATGAGTAAGAGAAGCCTAAACGATGGGGAATGGGACAACAGAGAGAATAAATACTGTAGATTCCCTGAATATATAAAAAAACATATTTTGTAAAAAAATACAAATTAAATCACTTATTCTCATACCAGTAGAGAATCATTACATATCAAAAGGCCATATTATAAGTACAGTCACAGTAAATAGAAAACACCACTCCCTAATTGTTATTAATACACAGCTACCGTGCACGTATTATTGGGAATACATTTTTGATACCTCATTTAAATATATTCTCTTTGTATGTAAAAAGCTGCAGTTCGGATGAAACACGATGCACTTATAATCGTCAATTGTTTTTTCGATACATCCGATATGTTCCTTATAAACAATTTAATCATACACAAAACGTAATTTGATTCTGCAGACGAATTTTAATGCAATACATGGTAACAAGCTTAAGAAACACTCAGGGCTTAAAATTTCTATATAATAATAAACAGGCCAGTATTGGATGCCTCAATAAATGTTAGTTTATTAATTTTACCTATAATATAACATAAATTTGTTATTTATTAAAATATTTGTGTTTCAGTTTTCTTTTCTCTGTAGAAGAAAACTTTTGACTATCATATTTGTTTTAAATATTTAACTGCGATAATATTTTGAGCATGTTCTAATTGAAATTTTTTGGAGCTAAGAATTTATTACTAATCATTGCCAAGGGAAGCCGTAGCTTAGGAGCTAAGCTACTGGCATTCTAAACCAGAGCGCACAATTTCGATCCTCAGCACCAACAACATTTTCACTACTACAAATGATACGAGCCGTTCACCGTGCTTCGGAGGGTACGTAAAGCCATCGGTCCCAGTGGGCTAGTGTGAATCGACATGGAGTATCTCATAAAAAAATTTCGTACACATCTGGACGTCGCAGGAGTACAGCTTTCTGCATTGTAGAGATGTTCATTTAGACCCAGCTGTTTTATGTACCTTAGAAGGTTTTTGGGAATAACACCAGTAGCAGATAGAATAATAGGTCTGTCTGGATGGTTTCCATTCTCCATTGGCTCCTGATTTGGACTTCTAGATCTCTGTACTTGGCGATCTTTTCTTTGTATATTGATTAGTATGAGATCCTGTCTTTTATGTGTCCCTGATTGGTCTGTGAGCACAGTACGGTCCCAGTATAGCTTGTATTTGTTATTTTCAAGCATTCTGTCAGGGATATATTGATAATAAGAAAGATGGTCGGTTTGCAGAAGTCCCAATTTGTCAGCTAGTCCTTGGTGGGTAATGTTTCCTAATAAGTCATGGCGTTCTTTATAATCATTACCGACAAACGCCTGACAGCCCCGGTAAGATGTTGGATGATTTCTTTAGCTTGGCATCTATATCGGCGTTTGTTATTTTGGACTTAAGGATCTTTAACAATATATTTCAGGTAATTTTATAGTTGGAATAACCTGATCCTGAATGACCAGCAGGAAACCATCAGTCTCGGGAAACATCTTTCTGATCAGGCCCATTTTTTTCTTGCTTAGTGAGGTGATTTATGCGCATTTCTTGTTCCCTCAGTTTATGCGGCGTTGTATCATCTACTACGCAAACTCAATGTAAAGCAGATATCGTAGCCTGCACCTGAAAATAAGTTCTTAAATTAGCAACCAGTTTATCCAGTTGCTCAAGTCTTCGCGGTTATATTCTTGATGAACCGATCTAGCGCAAATTGTGCACCCAAACTATGGCTCACCATCTTTACCAAAGTCATTGCAGATTATGTAGTATTCATTAGGAGCTGCGTTGTCAAGTTCGTCATCATCGCAGAGTTCACTTTCATCTACACTTGTATCAGAAGATAATGACGCTTTCTTACATATTCTGCGTTGAGCTGGCATCTTTTTTCTGTTAGATTTCATATCTCTTTTCGATTTCTTTAGTGGTGCAAATTGTTTTTAAAATTTTACTTGCATGTCTGTCCTCTTTTTGTTTAAATATTTCCATAAATGGTGTTGAAGCCATAATCTCTAAATGTTGTTTCCGCCTAAAAGTTTTTTATGGGTATTTAATGGTCCGTGTATTGGCAATAATTCTGTAAATGATATGTTTGGCTTTCGAGATACATTTGTTTGCATTGCTGTCTGTAAACCAATGTTTGGACTTAAAGATCTTTCATTTATTTCTTGCATTGCTGAATTTACTTCCAAAAATCTCCGAATCGTTTAAAGTATCAGATGCCAGAAAGTCTTCATCACTGAACAGGTTTGGATTAAAAGGACATATACCAGTCACCTCGAATCCTTCATCTGTTTTCTCTACTGTAGCGATACGAGCATAAGCATTGGTAAACAATGATGCTAAGTCATATGGTGTAATTTGCTAATACTGCCTTGATTTTATAAAGATGTCCATCTCTCTACTTAATACTATTTTTAATTGGCCAAAAACTGTTACGTCTGCTACAAGTGGCTGCATCTTGTGGGACGTATGTGATGGTAATGAAAACAAATGCATTTCATTGTTTTTGCAGAATTAATAACTATTAAGAGAAGTATGGCTGCTATGGTTGACCAGAATAAGAAGTACCGACTCTTCAATCGATACATAACTTGTGATTTTGAAGTGTTGGAGCCATTTCAGAAATAAATTTTCATCCAACCTGACTTAGTACATCGATAGATAGACCCAAAAAGGCCTCGATGTTCTAATAATGGCGTCATCCGCTATTTGGGGTATTTAAACATTAATAGAATAAAAAGAGAGAAAGAAATGATATTTCAACGAAGAAATAAGGAGATACAAGGGCAGAACGTCAAAAGCGAGGAGAGGGCCACATCCAATTGGGATGTGGCAGAATGAGTGAGATGCAACGGGATATGTGGCACAGTGGACGAAGTTACTGATACCGAATCTGCGGAGCTGGCTGGACTGCGGACACAGACGTTTAGACTACTATCTGACACAAGTGCTTACAGGAGACGGGAGCTTTCGTAGCTACTTGCACAGGTTCAAAAAGGCCGAATCAGACATTTGTCTGTATTGTGGGGCTTCGAACAGTATGTACATACCTTTTTAGAGTGTGTCAGATAAGTAAGAGAAAGGAATAATCTAGAGAGAGTGTTTGAGTCTGTGGGAAATGTGGTAGAGAAGATTATGATGGATGAGCGGTAGTGGAACAAAATCCACAACTATGTGAGAAAAGTACTGTAGATAAAAGAGAAGGAAGAGCGGGAGCCAGATACAGTTCTAGCGGATATCGAGAAGACAGTTATTGGGCCCACAAAGGTAGGAAGAAGGAGAAGTTGACAACATAGGGGTAAAGGCCTGTATGAAGAAGAGAGACAGGCGGAAATGGCGGTAGGCACGAGTAGGCGACAGTACAAGTGGATTAAGGTGATTTTCGACTGAAATGCAGACGGACGGGGAAAAATAGACAAATAGTAGGAAGAAAACGAAGAAAAAAATCTGGTTCGACGAGGCAGACATGAGACAAAAGCTGATGTCGAGCAACTGAGAATCGGGCAAAAAAAGGACATTGGGGAGAAGTTATGTTTTAACGGACAATTCTCTCCCGTGCCTTAGTATGAGAGGGGTGGGGTTTAGCAGTCACATCGAAGTTACATAGGGAGGTCCTACCCAGGGCCAAACTGGTCGACGTGGTTCTGAAGGAATTTTTAGTATTAGGAACCCAACACTGCGGGAATAGTTTACCTTCTGCGTCTAATTACAGATTCCCCACCTAGTGATGAAAAAAACTTCTTTATGGCCTGAATTGGATAATATAGACACCAACGACATGTGGTTTAAACCATTGGACACATTAGACATTGGACTTTCACGAGTGATTTAAAGGCATCGCTATCTCACGTGGAGTTTGTATGAACTGGCCTCTAAGATTGTGCAAATTGACCTTCTTTAGGCTCTTTCGTTTAGGGTTAAAATTGTAGGTTTATTCGAATAAGCCACAAACCACAGAGGCCTCAAAGCAAACATAATCCATAATATCATCGATCAAATTCAGCCTAATACATGTGCCAGAAAACTGGAATTTCCCATATTCCGGTGAACGATCTTATATTCCAAGTATAATGGCATCGAGAGGCCTTTCAAATAAATAAATGATTTCGATGATATCTCATGTCATAGACACTTTGTTTTATTTCATTCAAAAAAAAAATAGGAAACGCTTAATTAAAGACCCTCGGTATAGTAACAGGCCTATTAATTTTAGGAAACATTCCGTCTGGGCTTAAATTTCTTCTTACCAAAATCCAATAGTGAATGACGTCGCAAAGTCAGGTACCCGTAATATCGATACACGATTGTTTTGTGTCCCAAAGAGCGCCGCCGCCTAGTGATCACTGATAAGCGATTGCTCATTGACTATTCATGGGTATTTATTTGACGAACTGATGATATTCCAATTGAATCAACTGATCTGGAGGTGTTAGTGGAATATTAAATATGTCGAAATACAGAGTCTATAGAAGAGAGACATTATAAAGAATGCATTTTACAACAGGATGTAAATTAACAACAAAAAAGCAATAATTGATATTGGCGTCTTTGTATATTAAAACAATAAGCTTTCTGAGAACTAGCTTCAATCAAGCCATGATTCTTAAATAAAATTGTTTTGAAACTTGTACCTAAAATGAAAAATTTTGTCTTTTATTTTACATAGTCACATCAACCTCTGAGGTTATTAGCGGCATATACACAAACATGAAATAATTTACTTGATCGGTATTAAATTTTGTTTAGTATATTAATGTTTTTAGGTAATTTTACCAAATATTCTATTTTTACAATTTTCTACTTAGATTTCACTTGTTGATCCGATGATGTGGATCTGTCTCTGCAACTAGTATCTTGGACATTCTACAAGAGCATACACTGAGTAAAGTATTACAGTTGTTACGTAAGCAGTTAAGGGAATGAAATTAGGAAAATCTTCAGGCCCAGGCGGAATACATCCAGAGTTGATTAGGTATGATCATCAAAACTGTTTGAAATGATCCGAAAATTATTCGAAAGATGCTTTAACGAAGAAAAAGTTCCAGAAGAATGGAGACAATCGTATATCTCTCCAATACACAAAAAAGACACAAAGACGGATCCAAAAAACTATAGAGGGGATCGCAGTGATTCCTACTATAGGCCGACTATACTCAAAAGTACTACGAAACCTGATACAAAATGATATTAAAGACAAACAACCCGAAGAACAAGCGGGATTTAGGGCCGGACGATCCACTATGGATATATTTTCACATTAAAAATTGCAATAGAAAAATGAGTGCAGAGAAATAGAGAAAACCATATAGCTTTAATAGATTTGAAAAAAGCATATGACAGTGTACCGATCTCCCAACTATGGATAGTAATGGGTAATTTGAAAATAAACCCAATTCTTATTAACGCCACTCAAAAATACTACGAACAAAACTTTGCAAGAATATAAAGGAACAAGAAATCACCTCTCCTTTTCAAACAACAAAGGGACTAAGACAAGGCTGCTGTCTGTCACCCACCTTATTTAAAATTTATTTGGACAGATCCTTAGTGAAATGGGTAAAAAAATGTAGAAACATGGGAATAACGGTGGAAGAAAATACGCTATATACACTTTTCTTTGCGGATGACCAGGTAGTAATTGCCAAAGACAGCTACGATCTTATCTATATGGTAAGAAAACTGCAAGAAGAATATGAGGTGGCAGGTCTAAACATGAATATGACAAAATGTGAATATCTCTTAGTGGGAACAGAAGAAATATGTGATCTAGTCGTGGAAGACGACAAAATCAAAAGCGCGCAATCCTGCAAATATTTGGGGATCATTTTCAACAAGAAGGGAAATAGCGCAGATGAAATCAGGGAAAGAATAAACAAGGGCAGAGCAGCGACCCGTGCCTTAAACTGTCTTCTCTGGCAAAAACCAATTCGACGAGAAACCAAAAAACACATTTACGGTAGTATAGTCGAAACTATTACACTTTACGGTTCGGAAGTATGGGACGTCACCAAAGCTAATAGAAACAAACTTATGACGACAGAAATGGATTATCTGAGACGAAGCTGCGGTAGATCGAAACTGGAGAGAGTTAGAAACGAACAAATAAGAAACGAAATGAAAATGGAGCGAAATATCAATGATGACCATAGAGAGAAAACAATTAATCTGGTTCGGACAAGTTAAAAGAATGCCAGAGTACAGATGGCCTAGAAGAGTACTTGAATGGATCCCTCCTGAAAGAAGAAAGAGAGGACGACCACGGAGAAGTTGGAGCAACAATATTGATGAAGCAATGGCGGCAAGAGACTTAGAAGAAGCAACTGCATATGACAGAAAAAGATGGAAATTGGGGGCGGAGAAGCGGCGACAGCCGTAATCAATCCGTTATTATTGTTATTATCACATAAAGTGGAATTAGTGTGACCAATTATATATCCGTGGGTAAGTCGGGTATGGCCTAGACGAAGTAGAGTGACAAGGACTTATTAAGCTTTGTTGGGAATTTGATATATCCACGGTTTTACAGATGTTTTCACTTAGCGAAGTTTTGAAGTTAAACTGTCCTACTGGTTTTGCCACAAATTTTCAGCAATAACTATAATAATTGAACTTAATTTCCTTGAAGACCCATGTGTGAAGGAACCCATAGCAATTGTACAGTATGGTTGCTGTTTGGCATGACAGGGGGCAGTTTGAGACATTGATATTGTGGGTAAATTTAAGGACTCGGGTTGGCAACACTGACATCAAAACATTCCATTCCTACTCACACTATTGTAGTTCAGTATGTAAAATAGTGCAGTAAAGGGTTCATGTCATAAAGTGAAAAGTTAGTTTTTGGTTGTTGAAAGTCAAATTTTTGGATTGAAGGTAAGATGAGTTTTTTGTTAGAAGATAAGACTTAGAATAATTAACATTGCCACCAGTTTTTACTCCATTTATTGTTGTATAACCTGTACTATTTACATTTGTTACTGATGGCACTCTTAGGTTATATTTTTACATTTAGTCTGGACACATCGAGTGGGGCAACTTCAGACAAAAGGGTATGGGGCACTATCAGACAAACGCAATGGAAACAGAGACACCTTTTTTGAAATAACGTACTTAAAAGTTATATATATTTAGTTATTTAGTTATATATATTTATTTTTAGTTATTTAAAAAGGGTTTCTCTTTGTTGCAGATTGTCTGAAGATGGTTAAAAATAGAAAGAAAGAAAAAACAAAAGGAAATTTCGATGCCGAATCTATGAAAGAATGTGTAGCGACCATCATAGATGGTGAATCGATAAGAAATGATGCTAAAAGATTTGGATTAAAATATCAAACTATTGGTATGTACGTTAAGAAGTTTAGGGATAACCCAGATGGCGAACATGATATGAAATTAAGAAACGATACTAGAAAGGTTTTTACAAACAGGAAGACAACTTTGAGGCATATTTAATTAACTGATCAAACATGTTTTATGGTCTTAAACAATCTAGAAACCTCGAAAACTAGCACATGATATAGCCAAAATAAACAATATTGACTGTCCTAAAAACTGGGAAGCTCAATAATGACAGGAAAGGACTGGCTATACGGTTTTATGAAACGCCACCCCAAGATTATCTCTCCGTGCTGCTGAAGAATGCAGTATTGCACGTGCAATTTCCTTTAACAAACATAATGTGAACAGAACTCTGTGACTCATCCAATATTTTTTTTTAAGATTTTAAATATGATATTTAAATCATCAGATTTTGTTCATTATTCTTTCTAAGTCTTCCAAGTTATCGGCTGTTATGACTGTATCGTCGGCATACCTAATGTTGTTAATTAAACTTCCGTTCACTTTTATGACGACTGTCTCGTTTACCAAAGCTTCTTGTATGATTTCTTCAGAATAAGCATTAAACAATAACGGTGCCAGTATGCAACCTTGCCTGAGCTCTCTTCTTATCTCCACTTCTTCTGACACTTCTCTTTCAATTTTCACATTTAATCGTTGACTGTAGTATAAATTTTATATCAATGTTACATCCTTTACATCCAGATCTTGATTTTAAAGAATTGCCACTCTTGTTCTACAATTATCACCATCAATTGATTCCGGTGTGGATTCATTAAATATTTATTAACCTTTATCATACTATAAAAAGACCTAGAACATAAGCCCCTTATATAAATAACATTAAACGTATACTATTAAACTAACCAAAACTACCATAATTTGACTTTCAATACCTTTAACCTCCAACGCTAGCCCGATTGCGGCGTATCTATATCCGGGGGTGGTCGCCCCCCTGGTGGTTTGATAATTGCTTGGGGGGCCCCGCCTTGGGTGCGCCGCGTGCTCGCATCTCATTACACTTGTTGACAAATGAAAAACGATTACTAGCCGTAGATACACATTCGAGCACTCCATGAATTTACTAATGAACTTTCATCGTTGGAGATGAGTGTCTAATGAATCACTAATGCGTCTAATGGGGGTTTCTAAGCTCCGCCTTCTTTTTTGTTATATTTATCTTGTGTTATCAGTTTAAGAAGCGGATTGTACAATTCAATTAAAATCTTATGTGTGTAAACAGCTCAAAGTTGTGCAAACAAAATTATTCCCTTTATGACCGTGTTACTACCAAGGAAAAGGAGCTTACATATTTTTTGGTAATTTGATTAGGTATATTAAATTTAATATTTCTTTTGTTATATCTAAAATTTAATTTTAATGTTTGTTTATCTCTGATTGAAAAACTTTCATGGCGAAATTCAGTCTAGTGATTAATATTCTTTAAAATAAATCTAAATACTTATATAATTCTTAGATATTCTGTCTGCCTTAAGTTTTATGGAGCTTGAAAAAAGGTACTCATTAAGTGTCGATAAATTTCAGCTCCGAATAAAACGTGTTTTTTGTTGGTTTATACCAAAAATTTAAATACAATTTTGTACTAAGAGTGAATTAAAGTGTTTTCTAATTACAGAAGAGAAAAATTGTAAGTACAATTTTTATTTGATCCACATAAAACCATTTACAGGATTTTATTGAAAACTAAACAACAGAAGAACTATTTTTATTTCAAATAAAAACGCCGATAAGCCCGCTTAATTACCTTAAGTCAGTAGCGGCTCTAGTATTAATAACTATTAAATGAAGAAATTCAGCACCAACCTCTTCTTCAACATTAACCTACTCTAATGCTGTAAGCAACTTTAACTTTCCAGCCAAAGAACAAGCAAGTGTTTTGTCATCAGTAGCGGATAATAAAAATACACGAATACATAACAGCAATAGGAACTTTAGTACAACCAAAAAATATAATCTTCGCATCCCGAATCTCAAATAACAGAGTATGCATTTATCTCAGTAACACTACAATCTTAGAAAAATTACTACATAATCACAAATCCGTTTCAATAAAAGGACACGACATAGAAATTAGAAGATTAATTATTCCTGCGAGCCGACTAGTGATATCAAATGTCTGCCCCAGTATTTTAAACACTATTATCGAAGAAGAACTCAAAAACATGGAGCTTATTGCAGTGTCTAAAATAACATTTTTAAAAGTTGGCATGCCTGAATCTTGGGTGGAATACAATCATATATTAAGCTTTAATCTTCAAGTATTTCTTGCTCCAACAACTAATAATCATATCCCAAATTCACTTCTAATATCTCATGACAATACTCGCTACAGAATTTATCTTTCCTTAGATGGCCTAAATTGCTCTAAATGTAATACCACAGGACACAAAGATGAAAACTGCACTATAACTGCAGTATCAATTAATATACAAAATATTGACCCGCTATCTCAATCTATAAATGTTAATATTTCTGAAACAGAAAATTATCCAATAAATAAAACATCCCTTACATCAGAAACCCCAACTGCTCATCAATCCAGTACTCCTGCTACTTCTTCAACCAGACCGCTACCAAATACCTCCTCCAACTCACAAAACCTACCCGAATCAATATCTAATCATACGAACATAATATCACATACTTCTATAAAAAGACAAATGTCAACATCTCCTGAAATAATAGAGTCAGAAAATCAAAAAATAATAATTCCTGTTCCAAAGAAATCTGCACCTAAAAGGATTAAAAAAGCTTTGAACATCGAAACCTTAATGAAATCTATAGAAGCCTTTTTATCGTCAGCTACTACTCCTTACACACTAAAAAAAGTTTCCTGAAAACGTAGCAAAGGATTATTACAAATGATCTAGAATTGCAAATGGTACACACAAACACAAACGACCGACGCCTTAAAAACAACATTTCAAGAATCTTAAAAAAGATACATGGAACAGACAACTCTTCTATTACTGAGGAAGAAAGCGACGGCAACTCTATCCAGTAACCAAATTCATAGTTCAATGGAATTTGAATGGCTTTTACAGCCATATCGAAAACTTAAAAATATTAATTAATGAATTCTCACCTTTAGTAAATATGTTTACAAGAAACACGACTTTCTAATAATAATGTAAAATTCAAAAACTATACACCATATATCAAAAATAGACCGGTGCAGCAAATAGCTAGCGGTGGTGTTGGCATCTTTGTAAAATCTACGGTCAAGTCCAAAGAAATTCCGTTAGATACAAATCTGGAAGCTGTTGCAGTCTCAATAGTTCATCATTTGAAAATTAACAATTGCAGTGTATATTTACCACATCCGGAAGAATCCATACTCCTAGAATTACAAAAAGTGATAGAACAAATTTCATCTCCTAAATTAATTCTTGCTGACACAAATTGTCACAACGAATCTTGGGGATCTGGGAAAACTGACAAAAATGGCAAAACTCTATTAGAAATAATTAACAACCTCATACTGGTGCTATTAAACACAGGAATGCCTACCCCGTTTCAACTCATACAATGGCACGTTTTCAACCATCGATTTATCCCTCAGCAATTCAAACTTTAGCACCACTACTTGAGTGGAATACACTTTCACACTTATTTGACAGCGACCATCTACCAAGTTTGATTACTCATATTAAAGACACAAACATTAATACAAAACCATATGAAACATGGAAATTAAAATCAGCGGACTGGGAAAAGGACACTAGTTCAATAACTGAACGAATGAAAGACTTCAAAATATTGGAAGATATAAACATCACAATAACAAACTAAAGTTGCCATAAAAACACCTCTACTCTGGTGGAATATCGAAATAGAAACTTCTTTGAAACAAACAAAACACTTCTTTAATATATTGAAAAAACACAATTCCGAAATTAACTTAGCTAGATTAGAGCGTTAAGAGGCAGATCCAGATTTCTAATCAAAAAAATCTAAAAAAGAAAGCTGTGCCAATTATGTCTCATCAATAAATTCATCTACACCAATAAATGATATTTGGCAGAAAATAACGAAAATAAAAGGCCCAACCAAAATTAATCATATCGACACCATTGCTACAGATAACTTAATTACTTCAGATAAACTAGAAATTGTAGAAATCTTAACTGATCACTATCAACTATATTCGAGCAATGATCAATACAACTCTACATTCCTTAAAACACAAAGAAAAAACCGAATTGTCACAAATCAAAATGGAAGATATTTTATAGCTTCTCAATATACCGATTACACTAGACGAGTGAAACGAAAACCTAGGCAATGCTAAAATAACTTCTTTAGAACCTGATGATATTCCAACAATATTTGTTGAGAAACTACCTGAAACAGTAAAGAAAATTTTAGTTGACATCTTTAACAATATTTACACAAATAAAACGTTTCCTTCAATATGACGTCAAGCAATTATAATTCCTTTTTTAAAAATGAATAAGCCAAAAAACTTACTATCCTATCCTGCTATCGTCCAATATCTCTCACCAGTAACATTTGCAAAGTAATGGAGAGAATATTGAGTAAAAGACTGAAATGGCACTTGGAAAAGAAAAAACTTTATTTTCCAATACAAAGCGGATACCGTTCAGACAGATCAACAGCTGATAACATTATTGCACTAGAGTCCGAAATTCATAAAGCATTAACAAATCAACAAAAAATATTCGCAATATTTTTCGACATCAAATTAATAATATATGTTAAAAGTAAAAATATAGAATTAGCTACGCAAATTTTACAGAGAACATTAAACAGCTTAGAAATGTGGTCTTTAGAGACTGGTTTAACTTTTTCAACTGAGAAGACTAAAGTAATAATGTTTGACAAAAGAAGAACAGAATACAATTTAAACTTATATCTAAATGGCCATTCTCTGAAACAAGTCCGCGAAATCAAATTTTTGGGGGTAATATTTGGCTCACAACTCACATGGACTTCACATATCAACAATTTGATCAAATCCTGTCAACAAAGAATAAACTTACTAAGAGTTTTATCCAATCATAGATGGGGTTCAGATACTAAAATTCTTCTAAATTTACAATTAATATACAAAAAAGATATAAAAAATAACATCAAAAACAGGGAGCAACGAAGAAATACATTCTAGGATTGGCCAAGCAAGAGCGGCGACTAGACAGCTACACGGTCTATTGTGGAATAATAAAATAACAAAAAAGAAAAATTTATAAAACAATAATAGAAAGTATTGGGTTGTACGGCGAAAGTATTGGGTATGAAAATATTGTTTGAGAAATTATTCAAAAAAGAAATCAAAAATAAAGGCAATGGAAATGAACTATTGGAGACGATGTTGCCGGCATACTAAACTTGATAGAGTAAGGAACGTAGACATTAGGAGAGAAATGGAAATTGACCCAGACATAATAGATACTATCGAAGTAAAAAGACTAAACTGGTAGGGACACCTGCAGAGAATGCCTTAAAATAGATGGCCAAAAAAAAATAGAAAAATAGCCTCCGCCTACTAGAAGAAAACGAGGTAGACCACGACGGTCATGGAGATAAGATGTCGAAGATGCATTGACCGCCAAAGATTTCAAAACTGAAGATTTTTTCGACAGAAAACGCTGGAAATTAGGATGTGAGAAACGGCGCCAGCTGTAGAAGAGTCACCTATTATATACAAAAGGTCTAATATTAAATTTATTGGCAATTTCCTGAACACAACTAATGATAGTTTTTTGCTTCGACAGGAAAAGGTTGTATAGAGTATACGACAAGAAATATTTGTCATTTAGTTGTGTATTTAATGATTATTAAAGTTACAATTGAACCGACTGATTTTTTTACTCCACTATCAGTCAACCAACTAGCAGGTATGTTACTGTCAGGATTTGTGTCCGTTTGGACAATAAGCTGGTTGCTACCAGTGGCAGATTTTACTTATTCTCATTTTTATAATAGATTTCTTAATTCGATATCGAATATATTTTACTTTTAAAAATAAAATATAAATATATCTTCCTGAGAAATAGAACAGCGAAACTGATATTTTACTAAGCTATTATAAATCTGCTTGTCATTCCAAATCATTATTTTTACAACGATTCACAGCTGGAACTCTATTCAGTTACCAACAAAAACTATCTAGTGCGGTGACTTTTTCTTTCAAGAACAATTTGAAAGGATGCGTCTTTAACACTTAATAATATAAAAAATCCTTGAATGAATATTGGTTACACTTTAAGACAATGTTACATAAGTATAGTAAGTAAATGTACTATTTGTACAAAATATATAAAAATATACCAAAAACACAAGAACACAATACTTACAAAAATACAAAATACTTGCACTGAATACATCTACAAGATAAAACAGTATTTATATCATCAACATTCCCTTTGCCTTTATCCATATGCGGTGACTCGAGTTGACTCCTCTAATTACATTTTTTCTTCCTCTCCTACTTTTTCCAATGAACTAACAGGTCAGTTATTCTTTGTAATATAATAGTCTCCCGTTTTATACCGCTTCGCGGCTTTGGGAGTATAGCAGGGTAGTCTGCTATATCCAGGGCCTACGGTATACAAGGAAGGTAACATGGCCAGTGCTACGCTTCAACCGCCTATTATTACCCCTGGTTTTACCCAAGGTACTCATTTTATTCAGGCTGAGTCGACCTGGGGCCTATAGACATTTTTAAAAATGTCTAGTTGTTCTTGCCGGCGGTAGGATTCGAACTCCGGACCACCGGCGTACGAGGCAAGCATCCTACCGCTTGCGCTACGCATGCCCTCGTTATTCTTTGTATTGGATTGATTAACGTCTCGACCGTTAACATGTCCAAACCATCCTAACTAGCCCGCTTGGCTATCTGACCGACTAGTTTAAACTATTACTTTTTATAATTATTTCACAATCCAAAGTTATTATTTTATATTGTATAAGTAATTCTGTCTTTAAATGAATATTCCAAATATTCTGTTTTTGTCCTATTTTTAAACCTTTTTCCTTAAGAGCTTGTCTACAATTTTTCAGTTTTTGTTCTAAATTCCTTAAACTATTTACTACCAATACCTACTACATTATCAGCATTAAATAATTAAGCACCAAAGAATGTTACTCTGTAGTTTTCTTAGACTAAAAGTAAATAAATGTGTTCAGAAGACAGCTGCAAAATAAAAAATATTTCTAGGATTTACAGGCTACATGGACCTGGAGAAAATGACAGCAATAAAGAATTACTGGTCCAAATCTATACTGTATAATAGTAACGTTGCGAGGAATACAATGTACCGAAACAGATTCCTGCTTCTACAGATGATGCATTTTGCAGAAAATGAACTTTGTCCGCAAGGTGATCACCTTTATAAAATACAAGGATTGGTTAATATGTGCAATACAAATTTTCAAGCGTTGTATACTCCAGGTGAAGTTTTTTGTATTGATGAGAGTATGGTTTCATTTCATATATTTCAAACAATAAATACCGCAAAAACCCACAAGTATGAGATAAAAATTTTTAATTTATGCGGTAATTTTGGTCATACACGGAATTTAAAAGTATATGGTGGTAAAGCTAATAACAATAGTCTTTGTCCACAGACGTTATCAGAACATATTAAAAGAGGAGTACGGTAGGGATACTTGTCACCCCTGCTTTTCAACGTTTACTTCGAAAGAATTTTTAGAAAAGCACTTTCTGAAAAACAAGAAGGAATACTTGTGAACGGTGAAGTCATCAATAATTTGCGATATGCGGACGATACAGTACTCCTAGCTTCTAGTCAAGAAGATCTGCACTACTTGATGGTGTCGTTGAGAGTTGTAGGGAGGTAGGTCTGGATCTGAACATACGGAAAAACCAAAATACTCGTAATAGTAAACAACAGCATATAAAACCGTCTATATATGTAAATAATACCAAACTTGAGCAAGTTGATAAAATCGTTTACCTTTGACAACAATTAAATTGTAACGCAGGAAGTCACAACGAAATTAGATCTAGGATAGAGCAGGCTAGAGCGGCTTTTAGAATGATGTTCAAGGTGTTATGTAACAGAGACCTAAAATTGGCATTGTGGGTCCGTCTACTTCGCTGCTACGTGTTCTTGGTCTTACTTTATGGTGTCGAGTCTGCCGCTTTGCCATCCTTTAACTGTGTTATTGTGGAATAAACTTCTTGCTGTAATATTCTTGGTCCATCATTTACTTCTTCTTCTAGCTCAAAGGTGTTATCTCTTTGGTCTTCAAATAGTTTTTCTAGATATTCATTCCACGTTCTTATTTTCTATCTTCGTTCGATTCGTCTCTAATTGTAGTCACTTGCTCGTTTAACGTGGCTTGGACTCTCATCCTCGTATCAAGGTTTTTTAGCATACGTAGGTTGTATGATTGTGCTTTTCTTTTCTGCACTGTTTGAGTTTGACTCGAAATACTCCCACCAGTGGAAAATTTTAAAGCTCCTTCAGCCTTATTTCCTGCTGTTATTCTCGCTAATATTTCCTTTTTAACCTCATTGTTGCTATTCAGTATTGTGCCCAAGTACGTAAAGTTCTTTGCTCTCTACAGATTTCGCCCATCCATCGATAATTATTGATATTAGAGTTATTCCGGTTTTTGCATTACACTTCCATGAATTTTGTCATGTATGTGTTGACAATGAGTCCCATTTTGCCAGCCGATAATTTTAACTGGTATTACATTACTTGAAAACGGTTAATTTTGCAGATATATGCGTATTAATAATGTTTACGTCGTCAGCATGTGCCAATAGTTTGTACTGCTTACTACCCAATGGAATCCCTTTCTTGTGTCTGTTGCGCCTTACTAACGATCTATTCTTGAACCATGTTAAATAAAAGGGGAGATATAAAGTCTCCTTGTATTAATCCACTCTTGCAGTTAAAAAATTCGGTGATCTGATTACCGATTTTGACACCAGTTTTTGAGTTCTCGACATATGCTCTTGTCATATTTATTAGTTTTTGACACACACTATACTCTTTCGTTATCCAACATAAACTTCTTTAGGTACTGTCATAGGTTTGTTGAAAAAACACGAATAAGTTAAAATCACATTGGTATTCACCTATGTTTTCTTTGGCTTAAGTTGTTAATCTTCTAAGCAAGATATATGAAATTATTTTGTATTAAAAAAAAAATAGATACTTTAGTATAATATAATTTTATATATTCACACTCAGTAGAAAGGCAATATATTTCCATTATCGTTTAGAAATTTAACACTGTTAAGTTCTTGCAGTACTATTTTCCTTATCATAATTGTATAATTGAATAATTCTAATTCAAAATATTTTTGATGGGTTTAAATGATAATCAAAAGCTTAATTTATTTTTTAAATTTGAAATAGTAATTCCCCGTAAGTTTTGTCTTGTGACTTTCTAGGCATTGTTCAATAAATTACCAATTTTTAAATCTGTTTTACGTATAATGTAATCGTAGATTAGAGATTCAATTATCGTAAACCGATTATTGCCTCGAGATTTTTAACACAATGTAAATACCGCACTGAATCGACTACTTTCTTCATTTTAATGCATAGGTTTTTTGTTTTGATCAGATAACAGCAAAACGATCGATTTATGATAATTTTAATACATGTCGTCTGTCCTTTCTATTTTGTAATGAACTGACAAACATCAGACCATGAATTATACATACATATACGTAATACGCTGTAGTTTGTCACGAAAATCAATTAAAAAATCGTTTTAGGTTATCTTGTCTAGGTTAAAAATATCATTTTGAATGTGTTGAATGGTAAACTTTCCATTAATTATAATACTCCTTACTACTGCTTTAATAGATATGAGTATATAATCACACTATGCAAAGTATAATCATCTAAATTACGTACATGAGTAATCGCACTGTTTCCAATTATTTACAATAAATTATTTGGTTTATTTTGGTTAAATATATTTCAGTTTGAAACTCATGAAATCTCATTTTATGTGACGTCTTTAATAATATGACCATCGTTTTGGTACCTTGTAACGGTATAAGTGTCATATGTTTGTTACTTTTCTTTAAATAATTACCTTACTCCAATTTCTTTTGATTTTGTTCATTTGTTAATCTTCTGTTTAATTTTGCTGTTTTTTTTGCGAAATTAGGAGGGGAGTTAGACAAGGATGTGTTCTGTCGCCTCTGATGTTTAATCTTTACTCCGAGTTTCTGTTTAAAGAAGCATTGGAGGATTCCAAGGATGGAGTCAAGGTGAATGGCATAAATATCAACAGTATCAGATACGCCGATGATACAGTGTTAATTGCGGATTCCGACTTAGGTCTACAACGACTCATCGACAAGACCAACTCGACCTGTGAGCAATTTGGTATGAAAATAAACATTAAAAAAACCAAAGTGATGTCAATCCGAAAAAACCAAAACGTACCTCAACCTTGCACAATAAATGGACACATTTTAGAACAGGTCAATAGATTTAAGTACCTGGGATGTTGGATCGATAGCAGCCTAAATCCTGATCTAGAAATAAGATCGAGAATAGAACAGGCCAGAAAATCTTTCGAAAAAATAAAAAAAACTGCTTTGTGATTCTCGAATAAAACTCGAAATTCGACTACGTTTATCAAAATGCTACGTCTGGTCGACTCTTCTATATGCAGTTGAAACGTGAACCCTCAAAACATCAACCGTAAATAAATTGGAGGCCTTTGAAATGTGGATCTACCGGAGAATACTCAAAATTTCATGGACATCGCATACCTCAAACGAAGAAGTGCTGCATAGAATAGGCAAGGGAAGAGAACTTTTTAACACAGTAAAAGTTAGAAAAACATCATACCTAGGCCACATACTGAGAAATAATAAGTAGCAATATGCCCAACTTATAGAGAAAGGAAAAATCGAGGGAAAGAGAGGCCTAGGAAGGAAAAGACTATCGTGGCTCAGAAACATCCGACAATGGACAGGGCTAAATTTTGAACAGCAAGTAAGAACAGCTGAAGATAGAGAAGAGTTTAAAATTGTAGTAGCGAACCTCCATTGAGGAGAGGGCACTTTAAGAAGAAGAAGTTTAATAATAATTATAGTTATTTAGTCCTTGACGCTTGCTAAATTATAATTATTTGTAATCTTCTATTAAATATAGCAGGGAGATGTTTAAATTTTATGATGTTGCTAACACAATATATATTATTTTAGTTTTTTGGCCCTAATTAATTTTTTCTTGTCCACTTTTTGGTGGGATATATCCAATACACATGGGTGGAACTTCTTGAGCCTCGTGGTACCACACATGGACTTCCCGAAGCTCATGGTCGATAATGTAATAAAAACTGCTTTGCAAAACTCAACGGCTACCTGAAAATATATTCAGGTATAATACATATACATATTTTTTGTGTGGAAGGTTATTTTCGTTCTGTAGAAGTATATCACTCAAATAAGTTTATTGCTAATTTTATTTTGTTCTGATGTACCACTTCTTTTGCTATATGCCAGTTTTCCCATAAGTTAAGGTATGCAGTCCAGTCTGTCATATGTTTAGTGATATCAGTGTACCCTGAGGAGAAGTTTTTTCGGAGTCTCTTCACCATTTTAAGTGTATTTATCTGACTCCCTTTGGAATGATAAAGTACTTATCTAAGGGTCATTTGAGGAAACTTTATACAGCTTTGAAATTTTTGCAGTCTGTTCTATCGCCTTTTTCACGATTCTTGCCGCCCTTCTCAGTTCCTTATTATATTTTCGCGAGACTAAATTTTCGTCTGACTTCTGCAGTTTGATTTACAAGGTTGTCATTTCAACAGGGAGCTTTCCTGTTGGAATTCCTCACTATCTTTGGACAGTTGCCCTCAAATGTTGACATGACAATATCTAGGTCCAATGTATGCCTTTTTGTTCACTTAACACTACCTAAACAATATTTCAGATTTGCTTGATCTGCTTCCCAGTTTGTTTGAAGAGGGTTACGATAAGTTTCCTTAATAGGTTCATTACCTGTTATTTCAAAACATATGTGTCGATGATCTGAATAAAACACCTCATCTGATACGTACCATTTTTAACAGTTCTAGCTAGGTGATTCGTGACCACTGTTATATCAATAAGCTTCTTTCGTTATGAAGTTATGAAAGTTGGTTTTTTTTCCTACGTTTAGTATATCTAAATTATGTTTTATTAGAAATTGTAGTAATAACTCACTTCTTTTATTGGTGTTTGTACTGTCCCAAGTGAAATGGTGTCGTATTTTTAGGATTTAATAAAGTAACGGCAAAAGGCAACCACCTATCAAACTCAAAACATTCATGTTTATTCATAGGTATGAAATTATATTGTATCTTTTATACCATAACTGTATAAAATTATATGCAAGTAGAAATCCTCAACTAAATACTAAATTGGCGTCCATAACCTAAAAGTTTTAACAGCTCTTTGAATAATTATGATTATATTTATTTATATTATTCTCAAAGCATGGATACGTACATCCACAATTTCTAATTAGTGACTACTCTTTCCAAAATACGCATGTTATATGCATATATGCAAAATTTGCGTATATTGTATTATTATCCTGTTTTCTTCCCAGCATAACCATTCTTTATTTTATATATTCCTCATATATCTTGGGTATTTATTTCTTGTATAGTTTCGTAAGAAATTAGAATACACTTCTAACTACTGTGCAATTAAATGAACGTATCTTACGAACCCTGTAACTAAATTCTAAATCGCTGTATCTAGCAGGAATAATCGCAAGTCCTCGCGTTCAACGGACTTCCTGCTGTGGTCCTGCTGCGTTCGTGTTGGGGGCGTGGCCGGCGCAAATTGCGACACTGCGACCGACGATTTGGCCGCTGTTCCACTTTTTACGACCTACCAATTTGTCGAGAAAAATGGTTCCAGTAATGGGGAAATCTCACAAAGTCTTACTAATGATTTCGTCTATTGCTCGACAAAAAAAAAAGTTATAAAGTAATAGCATTACCAGAAAATTGTGTACCTACGATTGTAGAAAGACAGAGATTTTTATAAGTTAAATCATGATATTTGAATATTGAAGTCTCATTTAGATATATTTAAATCACGTTATGGTTATGGCATTTCTAATTAAATATCTTCATTTATAGTTGATTATATTGGTCACATCAATATACATCTTCTTCACACACATATATATGGTTAACTTGTGTTCCACATGTAGGCGGCAAAATTTTTTTGTCCTTTCTATTTTAAACTTAATTTTGAAGAATTACAATAGTAACTTAAACTGTATTGAATCACTCTGAGATAGCGCGTCAAAAGAGAATATTAGTTTTCTTTAACAAGACGCTAACTTTCTTAAATAAAAGGTATCAATTTAAAAAAATCGAAATAATTATTTATGATAGAATTACTTTTGATAATTGTCCAAAACTACAAAAGTAGACATTTCCAAAAACTGAGCACATAGCAAGTTCATCCAATCGAGACACCAATTTCACATATATGCCGATCAGTTAACCACAGAACACAATGAATTGAAATATAATTTTAAAGTTTTGCATAAAAAAAAACAAAATAGTGAAGGAATAAATTTGCTTTAAACTTAAGGATACTTTTACTTTCTTAATTAAAAAAAAGGCAATTTTTAAATATAAAACACAAAAAAACTATTATATTTATGGTCACAATTTTTCTATTCATTGTTAAGAAGGATTTGTATAGAAAAAAACATTTTTTTGGCACTTCTATCTGTTTTCCTTCGGTGTGTAAAGGGGGTAGTGAGGCGCAATACATGATGCCGTATCCTGTTGGCATCACTTAGCCTATCCTACTTAATTCCTATCTTCACCTCCAAGGCGGTACACGCCGGTAACCTGAGCAACCCCACTGGAGATTGGGTAACCAACCCCCAGTGGAAGGTGGGGTCAGGGCTGACGAAGAAGGGAGTCTTGACTCTGAGATAGCGCGTGGTTGGGCGGAAGGTTAACTACCTTCTCCTAGAAAAACCATGAGTTATGAACGTTCAAGGAAGAAAAGCCGGACTGAACAAACGACGACGACTGTGCGAGAAAAAGGAACACGATTTGAGGGTTGCGACATGGAATATTTGTACCTTATATAGATTGGGAGCTCTCCAAAATCTCCTAAATGAACTAGACAGATACAAAATAGACATAACTGTCATACAAGAAATGAGGTGGATTGGAAACAATATAATGGAAAAAAGAAGCCATACGATTTTCTACAGCTGCGATCCTAAAGATCACGTCTTGGGCACAGGATTCATAGTAAACAAGAGAGTAAAGCATACTATAAGAGATTTCAGAGCCATTAGTCCAAGACTGTGCATTTTAAGAGTTAAAGGTCGTTTCTTTAACTACAGTCTAATTAATGCACATGCCCCGACAGAAGAAAAAGAAGAGGAAATTAAAGAAGAATTTTATGACGAATTAGAGTTCGCATATCAGTTATGCCCAAAAAATGATATAAAAATAATCTATGGAGACCTAAACGCCAAAGTTGGAAAAGAACAGCAATTCCAACCCACAATAGGTAGGCACAGTCTCCATGAGCAATCAAATGACAATGGCAATAGGTTAATAAACCTAGCAAGATCACTTAACATGGTGATTGCCAGCACATACTTCGCTCGCAAAGATATACACAAAGGTACCTGGAAATCCCCGGATGGACTTACAGTAAATATGATAGATCATGTTATTGTAGACTCGAGACACCAATCGAATATAATAAACGTCCGCACTAGAAGAGGGGCAAATGCGGATTCTGATCACTACCTGGTCGAAAGTAGGGTAAGGGCTAGAATTTCAAACATCAAAAAGGAAAGAGGCTCTAAACATGAACGATACAAGTTGAAAGACTCAAAGAAACAAACAAAAATAAAGAGTATAAAGAAAAGATAAACAACAAACTAGAAAACAGAATAACACATGAAAACCTAAATAAAGAGTGGGAAGAATGCAGAGACATCATAAAAGAGGTAGCTAAAGAAGTACTAGGCATAAAAGGTAGAGAAAGAAAAACAAGAACGAATGACTGGTTTGACGAAGAATGTCAGATCATCACAGACAAAAAAACAGAGCATATTTACTGATGCAACAGGGGCACAGAACCCGACAAGCAGAGGAAGAATATAAACGACTACGCAAAGAAGCAAAGAAAACTCACCGAAGAAAAAAGAGAGAATATATGAACAAAGAACTTCAAGAACTACAAGAACTAAGTAAATCAACAGAGACAAGAAAATTTTATCAGAGACTAAACAAAAGCAGAAAAGACTTCAAACCCAGAACAACGATGTGTAGAGATAAGGAAGGTAATATATTGACAGAACAGCAAGAGATACTAAGTAGATGGACAGAACATTTTACGGAAAAGTTTGAAGGAGATCGGAGAGAGACGACCCCTGACATACCATTAGACCAAGCAGACAACAGAGAAAAGACTCCACCAACAATAGCCGAGATTAGAGCAGCAGTAGAAAAATTAAAGAACAATAAAGCACCGGGATCGGATCAAATAGCATCGGAGTTACTAAAGGAAGGAGGAGACGCACTACAAAAAACAATACATGAATTGATAACAAAGATATGGTCGAATAAACAGCTACCAACGGAGTGGAATAGCGGTATTATTGTACCACTACATAAAAAAGGAAATCAGTTAGAATGTGGAAACTACCGTGGAATCACGCTGCTGAATGCAGCATACAAAATAATGTCCAATGTCATTTATGAAAGACTTAGACCACACGCTGAAAAAATAGTTGGCAAATACCAAAGTGGCTTCTGTAGACAGAAGTCAACAATAGACCAGATATTTGTTCTGCGACAGATCCTCGAAAAAACAAGTGAATATAACATCGACACCCATCATCTCTTCATAGACTTTGAAAGCGCATATGACAATATAAACCGAGAATTCTCATTAAAAGCAATGAAAGAATTTAATATACCAACACAACTAATAGAACTGATAAAAGAATCTCTAAAAGTAGAAAGTAGAATCCTAATACAAAATGAATTAACGGAAACAATAGATGTGAAAAAGGGACTACGTCAGGGAGACGCTCTATCATGCATCTTGTTCAACATCGTGCTCGAGAAAATACTGAGGGACACAACAGTCAATACACGAGGAACAATCATTAATAAAAGCGTGCAAATACTAGCATTTGCAGATGATGTTGACATAATCGCAAGATCAAGAAGAGAAATGATAGAGGCATACAACCAAATAGAACGAGCTGCACAAAATAGTGGTCTTAAAATCAATCAGACCAAAACAAAATATATGCAGGTAAGAAAAAACGCAGAAATAAGGCAGCCACAAAATATAACAATAGGAGAATACAACATAGAGGAGGTAAAAAACTTTATATACTTGGGATCCCTAGTCACGTCTGATAATAACGTTACGGAGGAAGTGAAGAGGCGAATATTTATTGCAAATAAATGTTACCATGGCTTAATTAGACACCTAAGATCAGATAACGTCGCAAGAAAGACAAAATGCCAAATATATAAAACCCTAATAAGACCGGTACTCACATATGGCTCAGAAACCTGGACACTTACTAAAAGAGAGGAAACGTTGTTAGCCACCTTCGAAAGAAAAATCTTGCGACACATATATAAGGGCACAAAAGAAAACGGAATATGGCGAAGACGATACAACTCTGAACTATACAAAATATACCAGGATCCGGATATTATAACATTCATCAAAATAGGACGGCTGCGTTGGATAGGACATGTAGAAAGAATGGAAGAAGGCGAAATACCAAACAAAATATTCAAACAGATGCCAGTAGGAAAAAGAACAAGAGGAAGACCGAAACTGAGATACTTAGAACAAATAGAAAATGATATAACAACCTTAAAAATAAAAAACTGGAGAAAAAAAGCACGAAACAGATCGGAATGGAGAAGAATCCTAGAACAGGCCAAGACTCAAAAAGGGTTGTCGAGCCAGTGATGATGATGATGATGATCTGTTTTCCTTCACTGCTGAGAACGTCTTCCAAAAGATGCATTTTTCAGAACGAATGAAGTTCAATAATATAAAAACGAGTTTTAACTCAGGTGCATACCATTATAAATACAGCTTTAACTTTATTTCTACTTCAAATTTTTTAATAAAATTTTAAAACAGTATTTTATGTTTTACGTAAAAAAACAAAAATCGATTTTTTCAAAATTTATAAAGTAAAAGTCCCCTTAAGTTTGTTTACCAGTTTGTTTAAGATTTACTTTACCAGCTTTACACAGTAAAATGAACTTTATGATCTGATTTTAAAGATAGAAACAACTAAATTCATTCGAAATAAAAACAGTTCTAATTCACATTCAATCACTGTGGAACGACTCTACAAGAGAATTGTACCAAAGGAAGCTAGCACAGAAGATACAGATGAAACAAATAGACGACATCGAAGGTATAAACAGGTATAAACAGAAGCTCTAGGAAAACGTCAAAGTCAAACTGAACAAAAGAAACAACAACAATATATCATGGTTCAGACAAGAAATGAAAGAGAAATGTAAAGAGAAACGAGAGGCCTACATGAAGTACAAAACATCAAATTCTTCAGAATCCCGAGACACCTATAGAAGAATACGAAATTAAACAAAGCAGTTGGTAAGAAGAACAAAAAATGAACACTGGGAACAGTTTACAAAAAGGATGGAAAGCAACTTCTACGGTAATTCTGCAATCTCCGCGGCGGAGGTCGGCGATCATCATAGCTATTCGGTCTTTTGAGACGGCTGCTCTGAAAAGTTCATTTAATGTACATCCGTACTACTTTCTCAGGTTGCGCAGCCATGACATTCTACGCCTTCCTATGCTTCTCTTTCCTTGGATCTTTCCCTGCATAATCAGTTAGAGCAAGGTATATTTCTCTCAACGTGTAATATGTCCGAGATATTCCAATTTTCTTGTTTTAATTGTATTTAAAATCTCTATTTCTTTATTCATCCTTCTCAGAACCTCTTTGTTTGTGACATGTTCTGTCCAAGATATTCTACGGTATTCTACGGTACACAAAAACAAATATAGAGATTCATAAGAAACCAACGGAAAGAAATGGCAGAATTAAAGGAATACAATAACATACCAGCAAACGAATGTAAGCACTACGATGTAAAATCGAAATTGATGGGAAAGCAATCAAGAAGAAAGCAAGGTATAGATATCTGGGAATAGATATAACTAGTTACGGATAGGATAGTACGAATAGCGGGAAATAAGTCACCAAATGGACGAAGAAGTAATGGCAGATCAAGAAAAAGATGGTGCGATAATTTAAACAATTTAGGAGGCTAATATTGAAGAAAAAACAGCCTTTAAAGCCTATGTACAAGCAGAAGGAAGAATAAGCAGAAAATACTTTCTGTAATGATTTTAATTTAAAAAATATTGCAGCGAATATGCTTGTACGATGCTAATAATTTTAAGAAAAAAAATCATTAAAGAAAATTCGAGAACAGATATGGAAGTACATAGGACTATTTTTTTCTATAAGATAGTGATTAAGTAAATGACATTACCATCTTTACTACTCTACTTGTTGTCATTTGGCTTATATGATCGTTCCATTCTACTCTTCTATTTCTTAACCAGTTCTTAATGTTCTCCATCTTGGATCTACGTCATATATCTGTACCTCTAGATCTATCCCAAAGTGTTTTACCAACAATTTTTCATATCTGCTGCTTCTAACATACTTTTTGTCCTCTCTGTGCCACGTCGTGTTTCTACCGCATATGTCATTATTAGTCTGATGACTGTTTTGTAAATTCTACCGTTCATTTCTTTCCCGATATTTTTATTTCTCCATATTGTTTCACTTAGGCAACCTGCGGATCTGTTTGTTCTATTCATTTAATCTTTCACTTCTGTTTCGAGCTTTCCGTAGCTAGATAATATCACATCCAGATAATTTTTAAAAATTTTATTCAAAAATTTTTATACCGTTTTACAAAAGAAGTTTTTACTTATTGTAAGTTTTTTTAAATTATGGTATACAGCCAGCCACTGGAAATTTCCCTTTTAAAAGTGTCTAAAATACTTTTTCTAAAATTATTTTATTCACTTTCTATGTAAAAAAAAATATCACCAAATAAAAGTTTTACCCAGAATTAGATTAATTTATTATTGTTTGATTTTAATAAAATTTGCTACCGGCTTTTATTAATATTTACTCTGAGATAGCGCG
>NW_027312325.1:0-32125 GCF_040954645.1 Diabrotica undecimpunctata | reverse complement strand
ACGCGCTATCTCAGAGTCGTTTTCGCAATTAATATTCCATCGTCAGTGCTACCTGGATGTACATGTTTGAAGTCACTAAATTTATGGGTAAAAACAACCATAATGTAATTTAAAGTTAATTTAACATTTAAAGGGTTTTTACCCATGTATTTAGAGCTTCATAGCACTGATGATGGAATATTAATTCCGAAAACATTCTGTGATGATGAAATAAATTTGTTAAGAATCAAATCTCCAGAAGTAAATCTCCAAAGACTCTTTTTTTTAATGTGGATAAGACAGTAGCATTACCCTATAAAAAAGCTCTTCAACCCTTGCTTCTTAATAACCCCCAAATCAGTATCGTTGATTCTGTCAAATTTCTTGGTACTTTTATAGACAGCAACCTTAAATGGTCCCTTACTTAAAACTAGCCTCAGCCTTTCTCTCTCTCTCCAATGGCACTACAACTCAAATCAGGCCTTGGCCTCCTCCAAACTATGCCTCCTGCGTTGGTTCCGCGCCGGTCTTCTCCAGGTTCTCACGTCTAGCAAATTTTGCGCGTCCGCTGCCACTTTATCCTCCCATATTTTCCGTGGCCTTCCTTTTGGTCTTACGTTCTGCATTTTACAATCTAGGGCTCTTTTCGGCAATCTTCCTGTCTCCATTCTTACTACATGACCGCCCCAGCGAAGTCTCCGAAGTTTAACGAATTCTGAGATCAGTGTCTTTTTGAACAGTTGGCAGAGTTCATGGTTGTACCTGGATCTCCATATTCTGTTTTCGTTAGTAGGTCTAAATATCTTTCTTATGACTTTTCTTTCGAAGACTTCCAGTTTTCTTTTTGTCTCTTCTGTCATCACTCATGTCTCGCATGCATAACATACTATTGGTCTGATAATAGTTTTGTAGACCCTGATTTTCGATCTTCAGTGTGTGTTTTTGGAGCGGAACACATGATCTAGTAAAAAATAAGCTTTGTTTCCCTTTACTATTCTTCTTTGGATTTCTGGTTCTTATGTTCCATCCGTGTTTAATGCAACTCCTAAATATGTGAAACTTTCTACCGTTTCAATATCGTCCTCTAATTCAACTGTGCGCCTGTTTCCCCTAGCTCTTGCCTGTGTTAACTTTTTTGTCTTTTAAATATTTATTTCTAGTTTGGTCTCTTTTGTCTTTGTTTTTAATTGTAAATATATTTTTGCCGCCTCTTCTGTTCTGCGAGACATGATGTTGATATTATCGGCATATACGGCAATCTGTATTGATTTATTTGTAAGGAGATTACCTCTTCCTATATTCAGCTGTCTTATCACATATTTCAAGGTCAGGTTGAATAGTGTCGGTGCCAGCCCGTCTCCTTGCTTTAATCCTTGGACTATTGTAAAGTTTTTAGTGAGCTCATTTTGGACTCTGACAGTTGCTATTGATGAATCCATTGTTGTTTTTACCAGTCGGATGTATTTTTGGGGCAAATTAATGCTCTGCAATATTTGATATAACTTGTTCCTATTAATTGAGTCGTAGGCTTGTTTGAAATCTATGAATATGTTGTGGACGTCAATGTCGTATTCCCACGATTAGCAGCCTTAGCCTGCTATGCAATAAAATCAGTTTTGAAGGAAATCAATTTAGCATCTTCCAAAATAATATATTTTTCTTTGTCCAGATCTCATCTTCGATCTGGTCTTTCTTTTTGAGGTTCTAGTACAGCTGCCCAATCTGATGTTATTTTTAAAATACAAAAAAGAGCAATACTGTATTTTTGTGGTCTCAGTAGACTTTTTACAAAAGATCTAAGTGTGCCATTGAGTATGTTTGATTTTCAGGATGATTTATTAGTAGTGAATTAAAAAAAAAGGTACATATAGTTACTTTTTATAATCTAACAAAGGGAGGTGTAGACAATGTCGATTAGCTGTCAGCAACATATATGATGTATCCAGAAATTGTCGAAGATGCCTACCTACAATTTTTTTTCTTCCTCTTAGAGACTGCCGCTATAAACGCTTTCGTAATTTACTGAAATAACACAAAAGATCATAAAATGACAAGACATGCTTTTATTAAATAACTCGAAAAAGAGTTAATAGACAAGCAACAAGAAATAAGACTACAAAACGAAAGACTACCTCGTTCACCAAGTAAACTTACCACCAGTAGGAGTGCGCCTGTAGACCGTGAAAAAATCTAAGACACTTTGATGCGAAATGTGCCTACGAATATCGGACAGAAAATCGCAATATTTTTGTGTTGAATGTAAAAAAACAATATGTATTCCGCATTACGTTATGACATGTAAAGATTTCAAAAACGAAAAAGCCGCAGATTATGCTACCGATTAATTTGATCTTGTTAATCATTTGTTTATTTAGAAATATAACGTAACGTACGTAAAATAGAGTCTATATTTTTTAAAAAACAGTAATCAATTTTTTAAATATTTACTATTAAATCCAAGAAAATCATTAACAAACTTTATTTAACCGAATATACGAGTATTATGTATAATAAAAAATATCAATTGTGTGATCATAAAATTTTATTACTTGAAATAATTTTTAAAAAAAGTACTAGAAATAGATCCAAAAATTTTAGTTGTCGCGAAATATAATAGAAAGATACAAAAATGAAATAAAAACAAGACGTCATAGCGCGTGTTGTCTCGTAGGAATATGTCATAAACTGAAATACAAAGAACATTTATCAGCAATTCCTTTGTTACTTTCCCAGCAATTTCCAAGTTGCATCTGTGTCGAGATGCAAATGACACGGCTCTTCCTATGTCATAAAGTCATATTAAAAAGAACGATAAAACGGAGGAATTGGAACAATTCAATTTTTCCAGCTGAGATACTCACGTTATCGTAACGGAGAAACACATTTTGAGGTGTAAAAGTGTAACTGAAAAAATTCAGGCGAGAGTTTTATTACACTGTTAGATATACTTTGCTTCAGTACTAAATTGTTTTACTTTTCATGCTTCGTGCAGCGTTGTACTCTTTATAAAATATAATATAAATAATTATATATAAAAAGTTTTTGTCAGTACGATAAAATAGTACATTTACATAATACAATACATTTACATCGATTACATAACGAGAGTTGTAAGAAGCTTATTATATGCGAGTAAAAAAGTTGCGCGTTGAGCCGCGCAGCGGCGTGCGCAGTAACTTTACAAGCATGTAATAAGCTTACAACTCAAGTTGTGTACTATTCTTTCTCTATGATTATTTTCATTTATAAAAATAAAAAGTAACTTTTATTTATTTAACAAAATTAGGAAACAATTTAACTTAAACATTTATTTACTTATAATAATTATTTACAATTATTTAAAACTATACCCTTATCCGAGTTTGGCGGTTGTTCAATCATACGTGGTGAATGGTGAGATGGCGTAAACTTTACGGTGTGTTCTTTTTGAACGTTGGTATTTTCAGTGTATGTAAAGGTCTGTAAATTACTTTCAATTGAATTTATAATTCTATTTACTGTTGACGTCTTATTATTTATTGACTCATCGACATATTCTTTGGCCGTTGTTGAAGATTTCCATCCACCATGTCGTTTAAGAGCCGTTAAATCACCACCGGCATCTACCAAAATAGTGGCAGAAGTTCGACTTAAACAGTAACCTGTGTACCTACATTTTGGGATCTGGTAACTTTAAATATTCAGCTATTTGTTTAGGAACACCGCCTATTTTGTTTAATCCTACCACCTGTTTCGTAAATTTACCTCTTTAATAATTAAAAAAAAATTGTTTATTTACGGATCGCTAATCTGTAGTAGAATTTCTATATATTGTTTACAGATTTTATAGAAATTTCACTCTGAGATAGCGCGGGTTTTTGTATCAGGAATTTTAACCAATAACATGGTACGTAAATCATCAATGTCACAAATTTTAAGATTTTTTAACTCTTGTTTCCTACAAGCTTCACACATTCCACTAATTGCAATAACCTTAAAATAAAAGTATTATAATAAGTACTCACATTTGTGTTATACTTTTAAATAACATACCTTTATTAACAAGTATTGTACATCAGGAGCTCCATTTAAAAACTTTTATTTATCAGGATGTAAAATTTTAGATTTTTTTTTTTTTGTTTTTTTAGATTTTTTGTTTTTAAAACTTTCTGATTACCTTTTTAGATAAGCTCGCAATTTCGGGTAATTTTCAATTGTAAAATTATTTTTCAAAAGTTATAACACTTCTTAGCATAGAGTATATTGCCCATAATGAGGATGGTTTAAATTTCTTAGCGATTTCTCCACAATAAGCCAAGAGTACATTTTCAGAAATGAATTTACATTATTTTTTGTACGCCAATCCATAAATTGCTGATATACCTTTTGATATATAATATTCTAATCAAGTTTATAAACGATTCTAAATATAAAAATTTAAACATCCTTATAACAATTTTCTGTGGCAAAAAGATTTTTTGTCTAATGCCATCTCTCTCTCTTTCTCACACACACACACACCTTTTGATATCTTCCTCTAGATTTTTCTGGTAATAGGTTCTCGATAGTGTTCGCAGCTAACTGCATAATATTGGGTGGTGTGCTACTAAATTCATTTTCACTATTCGATGAACTCATTTTATTTATCTGTATTCTACTATGTTAACACTGACAGATTAATAATTTTTAATCTGTCAAAATAACGTCTGTTAATTCGTTTCCATGGTAACTCGACCAACTGACTTACAAGGTTTATGTGATATCTTGGTTCGCTATTCCCAGTTCGAACTGTCTAGTGAATTTAGTAATTATTTTTTTGCGAAGATAAACAAATGGAAAAGCTGATCTTTCAGTATCACCCAGTTGTCAATTAGCAGTAAAAAGTAACCTTAAATGAAGAAGATAAACAAATGAAAAAGCTGATCTTTCAGTATCACCCAGTTGTCAATAGCAGTAAAGTAAACAGAAGTAGAAATTTATCCCTGGTTGTGCATTGCCTAGAGCAAGACGAGCATAACCTTACATGTACTGGGTAAATGATTATATAATCGAAACCCAAAAACAAACGAAGAAGAAGAAGAAGTTAGTTACTTTTTGACAGACTAGAAGTGGCTGGAAATTACTATACAACCAAGCACACGTACTCATAGCCCATATTAATAGTAAACAAACTAAATAGTAAATAAAATAGAACTTTGCGAATTACCGACAATCAATATTTATTTATCTGCACCATATAATAAATAGTTATATAAGTACAGTTTGATACCGTTAATTGGGATTGAAAAAAAAAACAACCATTGATTTTTGTTATCTAGAATATCGATAAAGAAAATATTGGATTTATTTCTTTCTTAGAACTTATAATTTTTTGTTATGATTTGAGACACAAAATTGTATGAAAAAACTTTAAAGTAATTTATAAAAACAAAGAAACAACTTAACAAACACAGAGAATTAAACAAACAAGCACAAAAATATCCGATTAAATGGCAATTACAGCTACAAGCCACAAATTACTGCTAGTGGAGCCACAAACGCGCTGCAAATTACTGCTAAAAAATAGGTCCGGATCTATTCGAACGCGACACGACCTTGACGACGCGTCTCGGTCTCGAAATGAAGCGACAATCTACAGCGCAATGGAGCCGCTCAGTATCACTGCTGTTGTTTTCATTTATCAAGCTACATTTTACTGCTACTGCTAGCGACAATCTGTCGCTCGTGGAGCCATAGCCTAAACGGGAATATTTATTTGAAACGCAGAATATTAAGCGGCTTTGATCAAAAGAAAATACCAAAGAATATGCGTCTGTGAAATATAAACAAACTGTAAAATGTGCTTATATCAACTCGGCGACGCAAAGAGGATTGAAAATATTTTTGTGTTTTAACTTAATATAAGCAGATTTCAATATATACCAAGGAATTTTAAAATGCTACAAGATAAATTCAGAATTGACGGTCTTCATTTATCAAGTTGAGATCTTTTCTGTGGAACTAAGAAGTGCTTAATTTAGTACCTCGGGCACGTGATGAGGAAAGAAAAAAAATTTCGAGTTCTTCAACTCGTTATGCAGGGTAAAGTATTTGGCAGGAGAGGACCGGGTCGCCGTCGTATCTCGTGGTTAAAAAACCTCCGACAATGGTTTGGGACAACCTCATGCTATTTCGCAGAGCAATCAACAAAACTGTGATAGCCTTGATGATCGTCAACATCCGGACCAGTAAGGCACTGAAGAAGAAGAGGAGGGGATGATGAATAATTATTTACCATGGTACAATGAATACACAAGGTATGATATTGCGCATGACATTTGACAGCTGGCCCAGGAGTGTGACGTAGTCAAGACCGCTCGAACCACCTCGAATCCATTATTACAGCTTAACGTACACATTAATTTTAAACTTATGGTTAAAAAAATCATATAATTTTTTTTTAAATGTTTTGTTTTGGTTATAATTGAATAAAAAATATATTTTCAGTAGCGTAAAACCTTTACTTTTTCTAGGGATTCAGGCAAAATATTTATTTTTGTTTTCATACATATACTAATAATATAAGCACTCTTTTTGTATGCAAATCCGTTGAAATTTAAAAATTTTCTTCAGAGGAAATACTGTTAATAGGTAAATAGTAGTAGATTAGCTTATTCTGATTCACTGTCACTCACTTCTAAGCAGTTTTACTAAAATAAAAACCAAATAGATTACAATAAAGAAAAATCTGTTTTACAATTCAATATGGTATTTTAAATGAGTTATAATGAAATTTAGTAAAATAAAAAATATACACATTACTATTACCTACCGATTATTATATGCAAAATTTACTTATATGAAAATAAAACACAAATTAGTTCAAACGCAAAAGACAATAAATATCGGCTTCAGACGACTTTATACGGCAATATATTTTAAAGTAACTCAATACTGACTGAGTCATCTATTTTATAAGAGAAAAATAATTTAGATATATGCTTACATTATGTGTCTTTATACAAATATCCACTTCGCAGGGCTTAAAAAATTCGATGGGTAAAATTTAAGCGGCGGCCGTTTCCAAGACGAGCGCGTAAAAAATTACCAGTAAGGCGCGCCTGTGTCTGAGACTTGTACTTGTGGTGTTTAGTTTCTGTTTATTTATACTGTATAGTATTTTTTTTTTGTACAACTGAAAGTTTTTATTTGCCATTGTATATCTGGTTTTGTACCTTTTTCAAAGTGCGCTGTGCAATTGCTTGTTGCAATAGTGACAATGAAGATAACTTTAGGTTTCATATATTTCCTAAAGATAGTGTGACCAGAAAACTGTGGATTATATCTTGTTGTAGATAGGATAATTTTAATTGTAATACTGCAAGAATTTGTTCTAATCATTTTAAAACTAAAGATTACCAAAGAAATCTACAACAGAACTTGAGACAGTACTGAGGCAGTACCTAGTCTTTATTTGCCTAAATCAAAATAGGCTACCCTTTTAACCAACCAAAAGAAACGCATACAAAGAGCCGAACACAAGAGAGTCCAAAAAGTATGTTGAGCAGCTTCTTACTACTTCTAGGTCAACGACGTAAGTCTAAATCTTTATTTTTATTAATTATTAGTCATGAAACCTTAAATGGTTCTTTAATATCGATTTGTTAAGTAAGAAACTAGCCTCAGCCTGCTATGCAATTTGCAATAAGAACTGTTTCGGAGGAAATCAATTTAGCATCTGCCAAAATAACATATTTTTCTTTGTTAAATCCTGTTATCACTATTAAAATATATAATTTTATCATTAATATAAACAATACCAAGATAATTTTATGTGTGAATATTACAAAAGATGTCATTTAAAATGTTGTGCAATATTGTGTAACCTCACTACTCTCATATTCGATGGCCAGCTAGCTCATTCGATATAAATAAAGTTGACAGCCCTTCGTGAGCCTTGGCCTGCTTCAAAACATTCTTCCATTCTTCCCTATCGAGTGTCTGTCTTCTCCAGCCCCTCACTCCAATCTCCCTCAGATCTTCCTGTACATCGTCCAGATATCTAAGTTTAGGTCGCCCCCTTCTTCTTCTTCCGACCGGCCTGTTTAGCATAGTTATTTTAGTGGGATAACTCTCATCCATCCGCATAACGTGGCCCACCCACCTTAGGCGGTTTATTTTGATGGTCTTCACAATATCTGCATCACCAAAAAGTCTATAGAGTTCAAAGTTATATCGCCTTCTCCACAGATCCTGTTCGTTTACTCCGCCATATATGGTCCTCAATACTTTTCTTTCAAAGACTCGCAGTAACTCTTCATCTCGGGTCGTCAATCTAAAGTTGACTTTATCATTATTTATTTTGATTTTGTGTTTAGTTCAGTAGGTATATACTTACAAATTGTATGTACCGTCATTACCACTTTTTTGTATCTTTTTAAACATCTGAAATATCGAACTCTGGAGTATAAGTTAATTAACCTGTACCTACGTGTAATAAAAGATAATTAAAACTTGTTTTATAAAGAATATCTATGTTAACAAAATAACTACCAAAAATCAATAAACTTAAATTTACTTCAAAATTTTATTAATGATTAAATATTATAATAACATAATTTTATCATCTCTTTATAATTACTATAATTAAATTAGCCAAATTATATAAAAAAACTTAAAATTAAAAGTCTTTCCTATACAACTACATTCAAATGTTGCGGGAATAAGCGTTCTTGACTACGTTATGCGCCACAGCGAACCGATTTTGGAACATTATGTATCATACCTTGTGTATTCATTGTACCATGATTATATACCGTACATCTGACAGTATCTGTAGGTTTATGAAATACGGACAACTTATGTTTGTTTTTAAGTCTGATAATTTTTAAATCTAAAAAATTGATGGATTAATTATTTTCTGGTTTTGTTGTAAATTCAATATGACTTCTTCTAAATGTGCCTATCTTCTAGAGATGTTGGCGACTACATTGACCCATCTAATTATATTCACAGCAGCTCGAAATAGATGTTGACTTTAGACTAGTCCACTTTCCAAGATTGGCCAGCCAGGATATACGTCTACATCCAGGGCCTCTCTTACCCTCAATCTTGCCTTGTAGAATCAACTGTAGAAGTCGGTATTTATCATTACGCATAATGTGGCCAAAGTAAGCCAATTTTCTGTTTTTTATAGTTCTTTGTATGGGCATGTTCAACGGATGCCAGCATCAATACTCCCCAAAAAAGGAATAGAATGGCAACCGATAGGTCGACGGAAAAGAGGAAGACCCAGATTAGAATAGCAACACGGCGTAAACAAGTCCATGAGCGAAAGAAATTTAACAACAAACGACTGCGAAGATAGGAAGAGATGGTGTTTAGGTATCGGACAACGTCGAAAGACGTTCTAAACCGATGTGTATATAATAATTTCTTTGTCTTTTCTTAGCCTCTGGAGAATAGTTACTTGTGTGGTCTATATATATGACCCTCAACATACGTCGATAGCACCACATTTCTCCAGCTTTCTTCTCCATAGAGGAGGACACTAAAAACGTAACATCTAAGAATTCTTATGCGTATATTGATACTTAAAGCTAAGTTACAGAGAATCTTCCTAAGGCTGTTTAAGAGCTTCTGGCTTTTTCAATACGAGTTTTTAGTTCGTAGCTGTGATCCCAAAAATATCCTTAATATTTCAGCCCAAGTAACATATTTTTTCCACTTTTTCTAACGGTGTTTCTTCTTCTTCTTCAGTGCCTTATCCGGTCCGGATGTTGGCGATCATCAAGGCTATCATGGTTTTGTTGACTGCTCTGCGAAACAGCTCCGCTGAGGTCATCCCAAACCATTGTCGGAGATTTTTCAACCACGAGATACGACGGCGTCCCGGTCCTCTTCTGCCAAATACTTTACCCTGCATAACAAGTTGAAGAATTCTATATTTTTCTTCGTTCCGCATCTAAATTTGTACGGCTGACAACCATGAATTTAGTTTTCTTAATATTAAGGTTCAGTCCGTATGTTACGCTCACAGTTCGCACTCGGTCTAGTAAGGCCTGCAGATCGTTTAGGCTGGTTGCTAGTAACACAGTGTCATCGGCGTAGCGGATATTATTGATGTATTCACCGTTCACTCGGATTCCCATGTCTAGGTTTGTGAGGGCTTCGTTAAAAATCTCCTCAGAGTATATATTGAAAAGAGTCGGCGATAGCACACATCCTTGTCTTACTCCTCGCATGATCTTCACTTGGTCGGTCAGCTGGTCTTCGACCTTGACTTGAGCACGCTGGTTCCAGTATAAATTCATGATGATCCGAATGTCCTTCTCATCCAATCCAACTCTTTGTAGTGCGGTGACCATCTTCTGGTGCTGACAACGGTCAAATGCCTTGGCGTAGTCAATAAAACAAATATAGACATCACAACTGACATCGCGGCATCTCTGAAGTAGGACTTGTAAGGTGAAAAGTGCTTCACGTGTACCCATAGAATTGCGGAATCCGAATTGCATTTCACCGACATTTTCTTCGCATTTCTTGTAAATTCTGGCATGTATGATTTTAAGAAAAATTTTAAGTGCATGACTCATAAGACTGATAGTTCGGAAATCTTCGCACGTTTTCGCAGATCGTTTTTTTGGTAGCGTTACAAATGTTGACAATAGCCATTCCTCTGGGATATTACCTGAATCGTATATGACGTTGAACAGTTCAGTTAACTCCTTCGTGCTCACTTCACTCATCACCTTAATAAGTTCAACGGGTATTTCGTCCGGACCTGTAGCCTTACCATTCTTAAACTGTTGTAAAGCAGCCTTTACCTCGCTTTCTAGAATTGACGGCCTTGTCATGCAATTTATTTCCGGAAGGTTGCCGCGGTCGTCCCAGAAAAGTTCTTCGATATATATTTTCCAGGTAACCAACTTCTCATTCACTGTCGTCGCCAGATTACCGTCTTTATTTATGAGGAGGTGTGTGTTTTTCCTCTTGTATTGACCAGTGGCTTCACGAATCCTTCGGTGGATATTTATATGATCGTGTTTCTCTTGGAGCTCCTCGATTATTTTACATTTTTCTTGCATCCATGTCTCCTTGGCTCTTCGTATTTCTTTTTTAATTGTCTGGTTGGTTTCTTGGTATTTCTTCGCGTCCCTGTTTTTCATTAATCTTCTTTGTTCCATCATCTGTAGAATGTCATCAGTCATCCATTCTTTATTTTTTACTCTTTTTTTCTTTCCCAGATGTTCTTTTCCCGCATTCAGCATGACGTTTTTGATATAACTCCATTTTTGTTCTACACTCTGTTCTTGTTGTTGAGCCGTTTCTAGTTTTTGTCTCATTGTATCTCTCACGTTTTGACGAACTACGGGGTCTTTTAGAGTGTCATAATCCAGGTTCTGTTTAGGTTTATTTTTGATGAGTTTCTTTAGTTTGAGTTCTATCTGGCCCACTAATGGGTTGTGGTCCGATGAGACGTCTGCTCCTGGGTAGGTCTTCGCCGAAGTCAAGCTGTTCTTGAATCTTTTGTTAATGAGAATAAAGTCTATCTGGTTTCTGATGATATTGCTGGCTGTATCTGCAGGTGACTTCCACGTATAAAGTCGTCTCGGGGGAAGTTTAAACCACGTGTTAGCAATGGTAAAATCTTCTTCACGGCAAAATTGTATGAGTCGGTCTCCTCTTTCGTTTTTCTCGCCTAAGCCGTGTTGTCCGACGATGTCTTCTACACTGCTTTTGCGGTGTTTCGCCTATTGTAATTTGGGCGTTTATGTTGGTGTTTTTACTAATGATCATTATTTTTGTCTTCTTGCAATTTAGTTTTAGGCTTTATTTGTTACATGCTTCTACAACGTTATCAATCATCTTTTGGAGCTTCTACGCACTTCTGCCAGCAGCACTGTATGGCCTGCATATCTAATATTGTTTATTATCTGGCCATTTACAGCAATCCCATCTTCTGATTCGTCCAAGGTCTCTCTAAAGATGTTTTCAGAGTATATGTTAAATAATGCCGATGACCATCGAGTGGAATGAATATTGATAGTAGCCAGTCTTTTGGTAAGTAAAAGTCTCGTAGATGTTGTTGAATAGTTTCGTAAGAGCTGTGATTTGGTGTGCCTCTAATAGCTTTAAAATTTCACTATGCACCTCATCAGGTCCTGGTGATTTCCCATCTTTGATCCGCTTAATGGCCATAGTTACTTCTTAGTTTGTTATTTCTGGGTCGTAGGTATTGGTTATTTCAGACGGACTTCGTGCTGCATCTTCAAATAATTCTTGCATATATTCTTTCCATCTTCGTAATTAATCTTCAATGGTAGTCAGGTAGTCAAAATCTGGCCTTCAATGTCTACAACTATGCCTGTATTGCGTTGTTTTCTGGTTTTCTGGACCTCTTTAATTTTTTTGTGCATATGGAAATCGTGATGTTTGTGTTGTAGTGTTTCAACTGCCGTACATTTCTCCGTCAGCCCATGCTTCTTTTGCATCAATATGACTATGGTGTGAAATAATATCCGATAAGAATTGGCCAAGTTACCTGATAATTCCTGTAAAAACATACCACATTTACCTGATAGTTCCTATTAAAACATACCACATACTTGCATGGTCAAGTATGTTTTTGTATCGCTGTATGCAGGATGTTTTGAAATCTTTGTTTCTGGGTGATACATAAAAATATCTGATAGCAATGGGCTGAGAGGATTACTTATAATAATTCTTGTACTGTTATTTGTATATATTTAATTATTAAATTCAAAGTAGTGTTGGTTTATATAAATTTTCAGAAGATGTAAAATTTCAGATGCCATGTTTGGATATGTAAAATATTATGGTCTAAAAGGACTTTACTAGAACAACACTTTCTGTAGGAGGAATATTTAAAAAAAGCTTTTTTTACTTTAAATGAAATTAATCTGGCGGTATTAGGTAATTAAAAATAATGTATTTTATTAACTAGTTTTATTGCATTTTTACGGTTATGTAAGGTAAAATTAAGTGCGTTCTGTGATACTCTTTATTATATCTCTTTAATTATTTTAAAAGTATGTCTGGCGGAGCTGTATAAAAAGAGACTAAAAGTCTCGTAAGTGTAATCAGGTTTGTGCAGTTTAATAAAAGACACTAGTTTAAAAGGTTTTGGGATGTGAAATTTGCATAAACTAGGACTACTTTGATATTTATTATCAAATAATATTCGATGGGTTTTTTACAAAACATCGTAACAACAAAACGCACATTTTTTCAGGAAACGGCTTTTTTTTTCTAGCAACTTTTTGTCTAATACAATTAAAATGTTTAAACTACTATAAATTAGTACATAAAAAACATTCTAAATTTAAGAAAAAACAACTGAAATTTAACATTATTTTATTAAATTATGTGACATACGACATTTTGTCAGACATTGTCTTTGTAAATTTTGGTTGTAGCTTGTCGCAATGTATCAAAAATTTCACTTTGATAAATTAACTGTTCATCTTCCTACACAAACTGCTAGCTATAGTGTGACAATTTTCCGACATAGGTCCATAAGGTTATTGAAATTAGCAGCCGAAACTGCCAATGGCTATACAGCGTTCCTAGTTTATCTATGGCAATTTTTTGATCGTGTGCCTGCAAAAAAATAATAAGTAAAGTAAACGGTAAGGATTTTTTATCAGTCATAAAGTGGCACAAATCTCAGAGTTAAAGGTGAACATACTGACTATGTAAAAAATCATGCGTGGAGTGAGGCAAGGCTGTATTTTATCTCCTCTAATCTTTAATCTGTACTCTAAAAGAATATTCGATCGAAGAAGATATCGAAAAGAATATCGAAGCTTTGCACAAAACTGAAAAAGGTATTCTACTAAATGGTTACCGGGTAAACAACATTAGATATGCAGATGACACCATAGTATTTGCGGAAAAACTTAGAAGACCTACAAGTTCTTATGAACAAAATCACGTATTACAGTCAACAATATGGACTCAATATAAACGTTAAGAGGACAAAGCTTATGATAATTAGCAAGAAAAGAATAACAGAATGTCAACTCTACGTCAAACCAATCCCCTGTAGAAAGAATGACGCATTACAACTACCTCGGCACCATAATAAATAAAGAATGGACCAACAACCAGGAGATTAGAACACGTATCGGAAAAAGCTAGATCCACCTTCAATCGGATGGGGGCCACTCTGAGATAGCGCGTATACAAAAGTAAGAATGCTGCGATGCTACGTCTTCTCTGTACTTTTTTATGGTGTTGAATCGTGGACCTTGAACGAAGATATGTGCATAAAACTGGAAGCATTTGAGATGTAGCTATATAGGAGAATTCTTAAGATCCCGTGGACTGACCGAGTCACAAGTGAGGAGGTCCTCAGAAGAATTAATAAGAATCGAGAAGTACTGACCACCATCAAATCTCGAAAGTTACAGTTCTTCGGACATATTATGCGAAATGAATCCAGATATACTCTCCTTCAAGCCATCCTGCAAGAAAAAATATTCGGAAAGCGAGGTCCAGGAAGAAGAAGAACATCTTGGTTAAAGAACCTCAGAATCTGGTTAAATCCAACATCTGTGCAGCTTTTCCGCGCTGCTGCAGATAAGATAAAGATTGCCATGATGATCGCCAACATTCGTAACGGATAGGCACATCAAGAAGAAGAAGAAAGTGGCTGCATTAGATGAAAATGGGAGTTTTATGTTAAGGTAAGTTATCTTTATAAATAGTTAAATACTTTAGCTAATTGCAGTAAATTACTGACACCCTTCACGGCAGCAAGATCATGCATAGACCACATATACACACTGGACTACTTGGAAAAGAAAAAAAGCAAAAAATAGAGATATACATTTGGCATTTGTAGACCTGAGAAAGGCGTATGACTCTGTACCAAGGTCAAAACTATGGGAGGCAATGTACAAATTAGAAATACAGACGGAACTCATTGAAGCTACAAAAGCTGTGTATAAAGAAAATAAAGTGTCCATTAAAATGGGAACAAGAATCATAGGAGAGTTCACCACAACAAAAGGGCTCCTACAGGGTTGTTCCACAGAGTTCCGAAAACAGAGTACCTATCTGGAAGTGAAGAAGACATAGAAGATCTACAGATTGATGACAACGTAACAATCAAAGAAAAGGATAAATTCAAATACTTGGGGTTTACAATCACGAAAAAGGCAACAACAGAGAAAGAAATTACACAAATATTAGGACAAACAAGAACAGCAATCCGACAACTTAACTCAGTATGGTGGGATAGATATCTAAATATGAAGACAAACACACAGATTTATAAAACATTAGTGCGAAGTATTATAACATATGGGGCTAAAAAAAGAATCATAAACAAAAAAAACAGCAGTATGATAGTAGCAACAGAGATGGAATGCCTGCGAAGATGCTGTAGAGTAGCAAGAATGGATAGGAGAAGTAATGACGAAATAAAGCAAAGAACATCAATAGAAACAGACATACTAACATACATAGAACAAAAAAGACTAAAGTAATATGGACATGTAAGAAGAACTAGTGACAGCAGATGGATAGATAGAATAACTGAATGGAGTACCATAGGAAGGAGAAAAAGAGGACGACCCCGAAAATCATGGAGAAACGAAGTAGACGACGCCATGAGTAAGAGAGGCCTAAACGATAGAGAATGGAACAACAGAGAGAGATGGAAACAGTTGAGCGAGGGAAGGCTGTGAATACTGTAGAATCCCACTACTAAGTCGACTTATTTGAAATTTGTATCCATCAGTGGTTTTCTGTAATGTCTTGTGCAATAAAGATTTGGAGGTCATTCAGAAGATACCCAAACAGTGCGATTACCAACAATTCGATTGTGGCATGGACTGCATCTACAGGCATGTATGTGTGTCCAGGAAGAAAAAAAAAACAATTTTCACTCTAGGGATGTTTTTATATTTTTTAAGAACCGTGTAAAACATTCCTAACATAGACCTGTTTTTATTCTGCCCAGCACAACTATTACAGAAAAAAAATACCGTTTTTATGTATCTACCTATATTGTAAGAAAATAAAATATTTTCCTCACGTCATACCCACAGCTCTTTTAATTATAATAATTCACATATTTTTTTACCTTATCTAAGATTTCTTTTTCATTTTAACAGCGTAGATTATTCATTACTGAAGCTTCTGTTATTGAACCTGGATTTGCAAAAAAAATATTGATAAGGCGGAAAAATTCATAATCGAAATTGAAATCCGGTAAATCGACTTTCGGATTTCCATTGTCATGACGTCTCAAATAAATTCTCCAAGAATCTTTCGGAAGTAGCTTTTCTATAGGGCGATTATTAATATGAATCTCCTTAGGATTTCCCCAAAATAAACAACTACGTCAATTTTGAGAAACGACTAACTTACTATATAAAAGAATTTTAGTTGCATGTCAGATTCTTTAATATTATTTAGCTGATATTAATTACCTAGCGATACAAAATTTTTATAATAAATATTTTTTTTTTTTATTTTATTAAGTAAGTAAGATAAGACGCGTTGGTTAGGCATGATCAATTCCAAATCTCTTCCAAAACTACTTACAGCTTGTTCCAACTACTGGAAAGAAAACTACAAGAAAACTATAGAATCCTCTATTATCACCATAAACAATATCAATGATCTGTTAAAATCTCCATAACTCTTCAAGAATTAGAATTTGCTATGTCTAATATGATTTGGGTTGGTTAACACCAAAGTTAAGATAACAAAACATTAAAATCTGTGACTCCGATAGATGGCATGTAGGTATGCGCTTTGCTTTTCTTTTTGCTTCGTTTTCTACCTGGAATAAAAAAGTAAATAATCTAAGCATTCTAGCTTACGTTTTAATGCGTGGTGTTATGCATATACTTACATGAAAATAGCTTATTACGGAAAGATCTAGACCGCTACTACCTTCTACTCTTTTAGTATTCTGCACAAATAAAATATACAGATCAAATCGGTTAGAATATTAGGTCAAGTACTTTGTAAAATCATAGTATTCTTACATTTTCATCAACATCTGGTAATTTGGGTATATTATCAGCAGAGATATTTTGATTGACTGGAGTGTCTATTATGTTATTATCCTAAAACGATAAAATAACTAACATCAGCGTTGATAAACTATCACACTGTTACTGTAAGTAAATGTATTAACTTTTTTCTGGTATCAAATTATTACTACACTTACATCTACATCTTCCACCAGGGTTCTACAATGAGAAATGTTTTGATTGATAGGACCTTGTACTGTGTCAGTACTCTGTAATCAAAAATTAGTATTATGTTACCTGTTATACCAATTACAGTGTTAAGGTCGTACTATATTTTAATCTACCTGTTGTTCTACAGGCAACACATCTGGGCTGAATATGTTACTGGCTACTTTTACTGCATTATTCATCAAATCTAATATTCTTCGATATCTTTTTGCATATCTTTTGTATTTTGTTGGTGGTTGGTTTGCGTTTCCCTCCATAATAAACTAAAATATTATTTATTATTAGAAATTTAACATTGCGACATTTATAATAGCTTTATATTTATTTCGATGCAGACTCAATTCTATTTGCAATAAAAAAATATACTAAATTTTATTATATGTATATGCAACTAATTCTTCGCGAAACAAAGTGAGACTTCTTCATTATTTAATATTTTAACTCTACCTATACGGTTACATGTTAAAGTGTACATAATAATGAAAAAAATTACCACTTTTTATTTCTATACAGCCTCTAATCGAATTGCGTCCGTATCGACTTAAAAATTGAAATTATTGTTATGTTTTTATTATTCTTCTAATTTATTGTTTTCATTTATTTATTAAAGGTTCTATTTATAAGACTTATAAATCTATTAAAGTCTTTATTACTAATTTATCTTACACGAACAATTATACAATTTATTATAATACGGTCGTTACATTTTAAGCGCGATCTTCAAAAATTAACTGTTCCCATACAACAGAATTCCTTCATTAAATATAAAATGCCGTTATTCTTCGAAGTTCTGGCGATGGGTCGATGCGCCGAGAAAGTTACCCATGCTGGTTTTATTCGGCCTGCCTGGAAATTTCGAGTCGAGTGTGACTCCTCATAATTCAGGTGAACAGGTCTTTCGGCGAAGGAACTAGAGGTTTCTGCTGGCAGGTAAACAAGTCTTGCAACTGAGCGCCGAAATGACTAGAATAAAAAAAGAATAAGGCATAATATATTTACAGTTTTATACGCCATAATTATCGTAACATTATACTTCCAAAAAAGTCACTTTCGTTAAAGACGGCACGCACTCGCTTTGATCTTAGGTGCAATACTAAACTTTTAGTGAAATAAAGACGCATATAGTGATTTTTATGGATAGGAGATTGTAGAGGTTTAGGTAGGTAACGCTGAACAAAAAAATAGGAATTAACATTTATTGCAATCCCATCTCTAGGGAATATTTATTATAATACTCTAAAACTAATTTTTTGGTTATTTTTTAGCCTTAATAGCAATACAAATAAATAAGTAAGTAAATAAGTAATATGCTTTATTGTCACTGAAAATTGAACAAATTTTATGGACAAAGCTTACATATAATAATAAGACAGGAAAGAAGAAAAAAATCAGGATAAAAATCGTTTGTACGTAAGCACGTCCAAGTCCAAATTCCACGCAATTTGGAGTTTTCGCTTGGCTTTCTTTGCGCGAAGGTGGAAAGTGCAGACGTGGGTTTTAGAGGGATTGGGTCTCAGTGAATTCTGCAGGTAGTACGCTGTCATTGTTTTTAAGGCAGTTTCGAGTTTCTTCTCCACTTCTTCAAAACTATTTCCTTGAGCATATATTGCACGATCGTCAGCATCGAGGAAGCAGCAGGTAGGTTGATCGTTTGTGTATATATTAAAGAGCATTGATGCTAAAATATTTCCCTGTGGGAGGCCATTTTTTTGAACTCTTTACCTTCTTACTTTACCCTCCAGTATAATGAAAAACTGTATGTGTTGCAGTAAGGAATATACGACCTTACCCAGATGGTGGTCATTGAGAATGTCGTATAATTTGCGAAGCAATGTTTTGTGCCTTACTGCGTCATAGGCTCCTGTCAAATCTACGAAAGCTGCCCCTATTATAAGTTTTTCTTCAAAGCCCTATTCAATGTGTTCTGTTAGTACGAAGGACTTGACCGGTGCTTGAATCCTCCTTGTTGTGGTATGAGCTGCTTGTCGACATTTTTTTCTATTCTGGCGAGTATGAGTCCCTCGTATAGTTTTAAAAAGTGACACAACAGCAAGAAAGGTCTGTACTTGCTGGAGTTTTCTGGGTACTTTCGTTGTGAGCCGAACACCCATCCTGTTGGAAATAAACCTCCTGAAAATTAACGTGAAGGCGTCGAACTGTCGGAATGATCTCATTCTGTAAAAGTTGTAAATATTTGGGCTCGTTTAGGTTTTCATCGATAAAAAATGGACCGACAATCTTCTTCTTCTTCTTCTAATGGCGCTACAACCCTTTGTGAGTCTTGGCCTGCTTAACAATGTTCTTCCATTCTGCCCTGTCGGATACTTTCCTTCGTCACTGCCTGATGTTCATGGTTTTAAGATACCTCTCTACGTCGTCTATCCATCTTTTACGGGGCCTTCCTCTTGTTCTGTTTCCTTGGGGCTTTCATCTCTGGACTACTTTTACAGCTCGATTATCTGGCATTCTTTCTAGGTGACCAAGCCAGTTTAGTCTTTGTGATTTTACAAATCTGACAATATCTGCGCTCTGCATTAGTTCATCCAGCTCGTGGTTCATTTTAATTCTCCACGAACTATCGCTGCATTGGGTTGGTCCAAATATCTTCCTTAGTATTTTGCGCTCAAATATTCTCAGTTGATTTTCATCAGTGGTTAAGAGGGTCCACGTTTCACATCCATATGTTACCACTGGTCTAATTACTGTTTTGTAGATTCTCAGCTTAGACTCACGATTCAGTAACTTACTTTTCATTAAGTCTTTGTATGCATAAAAGCACTTATTACCGCTAAGAATCCGTGCTTGTATTTCTTGACTGATGTTGTTGTTGTCATTTATTATTAAGCCTAGGTAGGGAAAAGTGGAGGCATATTTGTAGGTATGGTTGTCTACCTTCAGATTCTCATGTTCATTCGATTTTGTGCACTCCATATATTTTGTTTTGCTTTCATTTATATATAGACCAAACGTAGCAGCTTCTCGTTTCAGTTCTATAACTTTTTCGCTTAATACCCTTTTGTTGCGGCTTATTATGGCAACATCATCCGCATATGCGCATATTTGCAGAGATCTTGTATTAACACAGCCGTTTACATTCAGTTTTCTAACAACAGCTTCTAAAGTTAGATTAAAAAGTGTTGTTGATAAGGCATCCCCTTGTCTAACTCCATTTTCAATATCAAAGGCCTGCGTCATATCTCCATCTCTTCTCACCATAGCTTTGGCACCCTCCAGAGTCATTCGTATAAGTTTAACCAACTTATTGGGTATCCCTAACATAGATAGTTGCTTTAACATCTTTTGTCGATCTACTCCATCAATCGCCTGTTTGAAATCGATATACAAGTTGTAAATAGGTATGTTATATTCAACACATTTTTCATGTATACCTCTTAACATATGTATTTGGTCTATAGTTGACCTCTTTGGTCTGAAGCCACATTGGTATTCACCAATAATCTCCTCCGAAAACGATTCCAGGCGGCTATATATAATTCCTGATAATATCTTGTAGATGACATTTAAAACTGTTATGCCCCTATAATTTTTGCAGAGTCGTTTGTCTCCCCCTTTGTACATAGGAAGTATGATTTCCACTTTCCAATCTTCTGGGATGACTTCTAGTGTCCATATGCGGTCGATTAGTTTATGGATACGCCTCCATAGCGCATGTCCACCATTCTTTATCAGTTCTGCAGTTATTCCATCTGTGCCAGGTGCTTTGTTATTTTTTAGATGTTTTATGACGTTTATCGTTTCTTCCAATGTTGGTTGCTCTGTTCTGCTGTGTGGTGAATTATCTCTTCATCTTCGTTTTGTTCTTTTTCTGGGTTTAACAGCTCTTGAAAATGCTCCTTCCACCTTTTCATTATTTCCCCTTTCTCGCTGATAATTGCCCCATTTTTGTCCTTGCAAACTGTTAATTTTGTTATGTATCCTTGGGTGCATTGCTTGATTTCCTTGTAAAATTTTCTAGCCTCTCTTCTGTTATTAGAATCTGTAATTTGTTGTATTTTTCTATTCAACATTTCTCTCTTTTTCCTTCTGCATATTTTCTTTGCATCTTTTCTGAGTTCTTCATATGCTTTTCTATTCGATCGGGAATCCCTGTGTAGACATTTCGGTCTAGCTATATTTTTGCTATTTATTACTTGTTGGCAATCTTGGTCAAACCATTCCTTGTTTCTTTGGCTTGAGGTTTCACCTAATGTTTCCTTTGCCATATTTGTAATTGTCGTTTTGATGATATTCCATTCTTCTTCTTCAATGTTGTTTTGTTCTCCGACATGGACCGACAATATTGTCGCCTAACATCCCAGTCCAAACATTTAACTTTTGCGGATCCTGCGTTCGCACTGCAACACTGAGGTGCTTATTTTTCCGTGAATAATACCTTGCAACGGATGGATTGTGTTTTTTATATAATGAAAATAAAGATTCGTCAGAAAATTAAATATTTTTTAAAAAGTGTACATTTTCTTTCTGTTTATTTAACATAAATTTACAAAACTCCATCCGCCTAAAGTTATCTTCCGGAAACAGTTCTTGTATTGATTGTATCTTAAAACAGTGATATCCATTCTTTTGAGAACTCGCTGGGCAGTTCCAGCATTCACGTTAACTTCTCTAGCAAGTTGTACACTATTGCAGGGTTCACTAGCTTCCACAAAAGCACAAATATGAGTACCTATCCCTGTTTTGATGCTCCTCATCGACAGGTCTACAGTTATTACAACTGTTTACACATTCCGAAGTTTGAAAGTATTTAATGGTATTTTTAACTGTGGTAATATTTGGTGAGGTTCTATTTTCGAAGGCAACAATGAATAAATCAATTAATTCGCGTATCGATTGACCCTGAAAGTACCATGTTACAACTTGCACTTTTTCTTGGACGGTATACAATTTAAAAGGCATTTTATTAATTATTTGGTTATTTTTTCAGAACTGCGATTGAAATTTTTAATGTCAATGTGAAAATTACGACAATTTGTACCTGCTACGAAATGAATATAGAGGTATAAACGTGTAACATGTCACAGCGATTGCCATTGTGTTGTTTGGTCAATAAAACAATATCGTGATCTGTTATATTATATGTATAAATATACATTTTTTAAGAGTGGTATATAAATAAAATTCCCTTAAACTAATAAAAAACATATTTTACAAGAGAAACATGTTTTTCATCACGTCTTTTATAATATGCAAAAACGAAGCAGATCGAAAAATATTTGCATTTTACTGTGATAACGCAAAGTAATTTACTTAATGTATGAAGCCGTTTATATTTGGGTAATCCTAACAGCCGTTATTATCATGATGCTGATTGAATATTTGTTTCACTTGGTTAATATAGTTAATTATAAAATACGATTATCATTGATGGTGATTGCATATAACAGACTTTCATAGAAATTTCTATTCCAACTCTAATCTGCAAATCGGATTAACTATAAATACTTTAATTAATCAATAGGTAATAAAAATGTACTAGAATATATTTTTTAGTTTGTTTTAAAAACTACAGAGTGATACAATCTACAACTATGTTAATTCTTTTTTTCAAGTCCTTTGTTTAAAAAAAAACTTGCGTTGAAAGGACTTGGAAATGTTACTAAACGCATACGAATACAACCTTTGAACAATTATAACTCATTTAATTATTAGTCTATAAAAATAAACAGAAAACTAAGATCTTTAGTAGAAAAAACTGTTTTTGGTGTTTTGGTGGCATTTTTTGTATCTTTCTAGATCCTGTTCAAAGAAGAGGATAGGTATTTGGCTTAGTTTTTCTTTTCTGATTAGAACGGTCGGGCAGCACTTCCGTTTCTTTTAGAGCTTTCATTATGCCATCATTTCCTTGATCTACATCTTTTATTTCGTCTTGCATGTCTTGTATAAGTCTGGTTAGTGTATCTTCGTAGAGGTCGTTGTTTTCTGAGAGAATTAATTTCTTTTTTCTTGTTTTTAAGATCATCTTTGTTCTTTCTAATTTGATATTTAATAGTATCTTAGCTCGGATTAATCTGTGGTCGCTTTTTGTTGAAAATTTTTTGAGCACTTTCATGTCTTTGATTATTTATTTTCTGTTTGTTATGATATAATCTAATTCATTTTTGACACTGCCATCTAAGCTGATCCATGTGCATTTACGCTGAGGCTTGTTACACTTCAATTGTTCTTTAACATTTTGCAAATATTAGATTAATTCCGCATCGTTTTTGGTGTAATATTAATTACATCAATAGTAGAAGACACATCTATTTTGCAGGAATAAAAACAAAACACAAACTAAACTTGTTTTAATATTTGTAAATTGCATACAGAAATATTTTGATTTCTTGTGTGTGTGTGTGTGTGTTTGGTGAGTTGGCTTGGAAACTAGTCCTTTAGCCACAGAATTGTAATGTAAGATATTAGATTTTAAATAGTGTAACCAACTTTAAATAAAAAGTTACATATTAGTTCGTATACTTCTCTACTATCTAAGGAGAGTAAATGGGTGATGTTTATGGGAGTCTGAATTTTAAGTTCTGATAGTTTTGAATACAGCTGATCTGTTTCATACCTATGTTTATCGCACTTAAAAAAAATATGGTTGATGTCACATTGTGATATATTATCGCATGAGCACACCCCAGAAGGGATAATATTTAACTTAGCCAAGTGAGCTGGGAATGCACCGTGATTAGTTTTCAGTCGTGTAATTGTGGCTGTTAACTTCTTTGGCATTGCATATTTGAAAATATAGTCAACATCTTGTGGCAAGGTAGGGTGGATAGTATAATATTGATTATTTGAATTCGTTGCTATGTTTTTCCATTTTTCTTTCCAATTTATAAAAATTTTGTTATAATAATGTTGTTGTAAGTCCTCCAATGTAAATATGGGAATATAGAGTCCAACATGGGTCGCATCTTTAGCAAGCTGGTCAACCAGTTCATTTCCCTCGATACCAATGTGACTTTTAACCCAAATAACTGTAATATCTTTACTATATGTTTTATTTTTAATAGCACAAAGAATATTATTTCTTTTATGTTGAGTCATATCTGAGTTTAATCCTTTAATGACCGATAATGAATCTGATAATATTACTGCTTTATTTAAATTGTGTGAATCTAGCCAATCTAATGCTTTTTCGATAGCTACCGCTTCAGCAGTATATATTGAACAATGTGATGGAAGTTTAATTTTCAAAGATTCGCTTTTATGTGGAATGTAAACAGCGCAACCTGTGGCACCATCCTCTTTTTTGGAACCATCGGTATACATTATTACGTGATCATTATAGTCACTCAATATGGATCTAAGTAAGACAAAGTTTATTTGTGGGGATTCTGTGTACTTTGGTATAATGACTTTTGGTTTATTTAATGTTACCTGAAAATTAGCTTTATATATTGGTAATCTTTTTTCTTTGCCATAGATATTAGGATACTCATTAGTTTCTAAGAAAGCATCAGCAAGTGGAGGAGAATTTTTTATGCGCCAGTATTTATTTGAGAGGTTTTCAATAGATAACTCATACAGTTGACTAAGTAGATTATTATTATTTAATCTTAGCTTCAGGATATGTTTAATTGCCATAATTTCTCGACGATTTTGAAGAGGTATTTCATTACTTTCAGCAAGTAGTACAGGGCAAGGAGTAGACTTCATGGTGCCCAAGCATATTCTTAGACATTTAAACTGAATGCGGTCTACAGTTAATAAGTTTGTGTTACTGGCGGCACCATACAGAATGCAACCATAGTCTACAATAGATCGCACGTAGGCTCTGTAAAACATCAATGCAACTTTAGGGTCAGCGCCCCATCTTCGATTAGTAACACATTTAAGAATATTAATACCTTTTTCACACCTACTTTTTATATATTCCACATGTTTTGACCATAAGAGTTTGGGATCAAGAAGAATGCCAAGATATTTGTATTCTTTGACAATAGGTATATCATATCCAGACAACTTTATTTTGTCAGGCGTACGAATCCTATGTCTAGTGAATATCATTGTGGCTGATTTGTCAGGGGAAATGGTCAGTCCATGATTTTTTACCCAGTTATTAACGTTTTGCATGATGGATTCCAGAGCCTCCAGGCAGTCAGTATACGAGTTACGCTCTGTATAGATGCATATGTCATCAGCGTATTGGATGCAATTGATTGTGTTGTCAAAAATGCCATGAATACTTGCTGAAAATATGTTGAACAATAACGGACTTAAAACTGATCCTTGTGGAAGACCTGTATGAGCAATTCTAGGACCGTGTAGTTGGTTTAAATGATCTTTAATATATATAACACGATTATTATAAAGATGAACAATATTAGTCGCTATATTTTGAGGTAATCCTATATCATATAGTTTTTTGTGTAAAATGGATAAATTAACAGAATCATATGCCCCTTTTAGGTCTAAAAACAAACAAGCAAGATAATTGTTTCTGGAAAACGTTATTTGAATGTCGGTAACTAAATGTGATATTGCATCCAGTGTACCAACACTAGCCCTAAATCCATATTGTGTACTTGGAAGGATACTATAATGTTCTACAAGCCATTCTAATCGAGTCTTAATAAGTCTTTCAAATGTCTTGCATATGCAAGACATTAATGATATCGGTCTGTAAGAAGAGGAGAGTGTTTTATCTTTATTAGGTTTAAGAATTAAACAAATAACTATTTCTTTCATATGATCCACATATCTTCCATTGAAAAGCCAATCGTTGAAAATTGTTAGTAAACTTTGTTTAGCTATAAGAGGTAATTCATATATTATGTTATAAGTAATTTGATCGCGCCCCGGAGCCGAGGACTTTGAAGACTTAAGTGCAGCCTCAAATTCTATCATATCAAAACTTTCCTGGAAAATATTGTATTTACTAGTTTTATTGTTATCCTGAATAGGAAGGTCAACATATGGCGGAGCAAATTTGTCGAGCAACTCTTCTATTAGTTCATTTGGCAGGGGATATCGTCTTGTACGGTAATTTTTATTCACTAGTTTATTAACAAAATTCCAAATTTTACTGATGGGAGTATTTTTGTTTAAAGTATTTACAAAGTTAATCCACGAACTTTTTTGTTTGTTTGTAAAGAGGAGTTTACTTTTGGCTTGAATTTGTTTGTATTTAATATAGTTTTCAAAATTTGATGCTTCAATGTATCTTTTGTATGCAACTTTTCGTGAAATGATCATATTTTTGCATTCATAATCCCACCAGACTGGAATTCGAGATTTTGGCTGAAAGGAATTTTTGATATTCATAGAAAATGAGGCAGCATCGTCAATTGTCTTTAACAGGAAGTCAAAACGTTCCGCTGAAGTGATATTATCGGTTATATTTTCGGATAATGTTTTTTCTATATGGCCTTTAAAGATATTCCAGTTTGCTGAAGACTCTTTCCATTTGGATGAAGGAATTATTGTACATGGGTGATAGTCCAAGTCGATGGTGATTACTATAGGTAAGTGAGTTGAACCCAGAGTATCGGAAACAGGATCCCATGTGGTATATCCAATTAGATTTGGTGTAACAAGGGATAGATCCACCATTGATGGAAGTTCATTAGGTCTTGTTACTTTGGTCGGTCTACAGTCGTTTAGCAGAACTAAATTACTGTTATCAAGCGCGTCTACTATACACTTGCCCTGAGCGGAATCCTTCGAGGAACCCAACCTACTATGGTGTCTCTTGAAGTCCCCACCAATGACAACCCTACCACTAAATTGAGTTAAAAGCTTTTCCCAATCTCTATTATTGACTATCACACTCTGAGATAGCGCGTTACAAACGATTACCAATTTAATTTGTTCTATAAAAACTGCACACGTTTCAATACCTTTATTAAAGTTTTTCGTTACATTAATTTCAGTAAAACAAAGGTTATTTGATATGAGGATGGCTACACCACCGTAACCATCAGGTCTATCGCTTCTGATAACGTTGTAACCTGTTAAACCAAAATTTTTATTTTTAGAAAGCCATGTTTCATTAAGCAGAATGACATCAACAACATTGTGCTCGAGATAATTAAGTAAACTAGGTTTATGTTTATTTATAGATTGACAGTTCCACTGCAGTATGTTAAATGTCCTGTTGTTCCCCATCGCTTTCAATATCTGTTAGGTTGTTCAACATTTTTTCAATTTCTTCTTTTGTATTTTTTTGTAAGTTAGGTAAAAATATTTTAGGGTTAATTTTCTTGATGATATTTTCTATCAAGGCTGGAATTTCATTGATTATTTTACATTCTATTTTTTCTTTATACGCCATAAACTCGTCCCTGTAGGGATTAGGGATTATAGGTTGGGATGAGGTGTTTGTAGCATTTGGAAATCTTGGGAAAGTTGGTGCGTTTTTGATCGCAGTAGGAGATATAGCTTTACGCTTGTTTCTTGTTTTTTTAATGGTAGGTACATAGGATTGATTTTGATTTGTACCTTCAGGGATGTTAGGGGTTAAGGCGGGGAAATTTTGTATAGTATTGAGGATACCGAATCTATTATTTGTAGTTACCTTGGCGTATGAAGGATTGTTAGCTATGGTTTCTGCCTCTTTAAAGGTAGTGTTTTCTAAAGCCATTATTGATTTTATTTTGTATTGGTGTTTAAATGCAGGACACTGTTTAGAGAGTGAGTTGTGTTCAGTGGAGTTGCAATGTAAACAAAATAGGGAGTTAGTGCATGTTTCATTATTATTATGAGTTTGACTACATTTTTTACAACGATTTGATGTTGATTTGCATTGCCGAGCAGTATGACCGAAACGAAAGCAATTAAAACACTGAACAACCGGATATATATATTGTTCAACATTAAACCTAACCAAGTCTAAATTAACAGTCTTAGGAATGCTATTTCCTTCAAATGTCAGAATGACCATCTGGCGAGGTACAAGAATTGTTTCATTATCCGAATCAATTATTTTCCGTTTTAACCTTTTTACTTCGACAACATTTTTATCTGAAACAATATTTTCTAAAATATACTTTTCATCCAAAAACGTATCGACTTCCCTAATAATTCCCTTCTTTTGAGTAAAAAATGATGGAATATACGCTACAAGTTTATTATCCTTAATAAGCTCATGTTCAATTAAAGAATTTGCGCAAGTATAAGTTTTAAAAATTACTTTTACCTTATTTCTGCCAACAGGTTTAATGTCTAGTACATCGTGTTTAAAATATTGGTTTTTAAATAGATAATGACCGACACGTACTGGTGATAAACGGGACAAGTTTTTGTCTGTAGATTCTACAAAGACATTATAATACCCTGAATCATTTATTTTATATCTATTATTTAAATTAATATACCTTTTGTCTTCCGTATCCATTGATGATATATTATTCTGGGGTGGCTCAACACCACCCCCCGATTCACTCATAATAATAAATAATTAGATCCTACCTTTTTTGAAGATCGGTTGGTTTATTTTCAAATTAAATACCTATTAATTTGATAATAGCACTAGTTAAGGACACGGCACAGATTTATCGAACGATGTTCACCTGTTAACTGTCCAACGAATACTCTACGAACTAGTTTACTTATAATAAACTAGGATGTCTTTCCTAGGTAATTCTCCTTCAACACCATATACCAGACACATAAGAGTTCCACGTTCCGCGATGATTGTATCTATTTGATACTTTTGATAATCTTATTCTGATATTTTTTCTTGTCCCTCCTTATATAATCTTCTCTTGTCTTTTATATTGTCTTAAACATCGTCTGACTATCTATATTTACCAATTTTTAAGTCAATTTTCTGAGATTTTTTCAAGTATTTTAGTTACACCCTCTTTAATAATTTTTGACACATTTCTCCAAATTTCATTATGACCTTTTTCCATATTCCAACACATTCTTTTTTATTTCTGTTCTAAATTGAACTACTTTGTCGCTTGTTAACGTCAATTAATTGTTTTTGTGACTCTCCTCGATATTTTGGTTTTATTTCATATTTTACTTGTATATCTAGTACCAGCACTTTATGCTGTTGGCTTAGTTTCACTAATTATTACTTTAGAGTCTTTACATAAGGGATTGGCTTACGATCCATATTTGGAATTGATTTTGTCTGCTTTTAAATTGGATAAGTTGGCTTTCTCTTTTCTAAAAGCATGTACTAACAGTGGACTAGGTATGGCCACTGTTAGTATACTTTTTCCATTGTCAATTTGCCAAGCGTCGGCTTTTGAGGTTCTTTGATGTCGATGCCGACCATTGGCGTGGAAATTAAGAAAAGGGATCAGTTATCAAACGCATATTTCAAGAAAAATCATATAATTTTTATTAATTTTTACATAATTATATTCAGGAAAATTTCTCAATTTTTGGGCAGAAATTGTTTAAACAATTTTTTAAACAAATTCAAATATCACCTTTTGTGCTCCAAAAAATATTTTTAGGTTTTTGGGTGACTCTAAATAAGATCTATGTCATTTTTCTCAAAGTTAATAGTTTTGGAGATATAAGCGATTTAAAATCCGAAAAATGCGATACCTAATATGCATTTTCGAGCTTGAAAAATATGTAAATGAGTATTTTTGAGATTCAAGAGTATCTAAACTAAAGTATCACATTGATTTTGGTGAGAAATCGGAGCAAATATTTTCCGTAGCAGAAAAAGGTGATCTTTTGAATTTGAATTGTTTCCGGCAAAAATGTCCGGCACCCTTCAACCTTCGATTTGTTAAACGGGGCATTTTTGAATAGGACTCTTCAAAGGACAGAATCAGTTTTTTTTCAAATGGGAGCGGGCTCACAACACCGAATAAATAACAAATTAATTCTTTCAAATTAAAGCTTGTTAATTTTAGTGATTTATAAGAATATTGACTTATTATTTAGTTTTTACATAAACCATAATATTTTTTTACAATTATCTGTAAATAATGGCTCATTCTGTCAGAAAATTTTAAAACATTGTCTATCCAGCAATTAAGATAGTCAACTGAAATTTAATTTTAAACACGGCCTACTGTTAATGCACAAACAGGGTGAATCTTCAATATTTTGCTTCGAGTTAGAGATATCTGAAAAAGTTATTTGGAAAAGATGTTCCAAATATTATTTTAACCCCACATAACAAAGTTTTATGTCAAAATTCGCACTTTTACTTTTTTCATTAATTGAAGAGCTTATTTCCAGTGTCTTAAATCCAAAATTTCGATTTTTTAAATTTTCTTTTTTTAAACTTTATAGATTTCTTCAAGTCTAGAATAAAGTTATATGTACCAAAACAACTTCTTATTTACCATTTAAAAGTGCATATGAAAATTGTAAAATTGTATAATTTGTATGTTAAATTTGTATGAAAATCTGTAATTTCATGGATTTCATTATATGGATGTAAGACACTTGGAAATAAGCTCTTCAATTGTAGTACTCTGAGATAGCGCGTTAAAACGGACAGTTGGCTGTCCCGAGATGCATCTTTAGACAGCCAATTGTAGATTTAGGATCGAGATTACAAATAATACTGAAAAACTAAAATTGCGAATTTTGTCATGAAATTTGGTATGTGCGTTTACAATAAGTGGAACAACTTTTCCAAATAAGTTTTTCCGATTTCTCTAACGCGAAGCAAAATATCGAAAATTTACCCTGTTTGTGGATTCGCAGTAAGCCGCGTTTAAAATTTAAATTTCAGATGACTATCTTAAAAAAATGTGCACTAACAACATGTATGACTGTGCAAAATGTCAAATCTGTATGTATTTTAGTAGCTGATATATAGAGTTGTCTTCATCTTAAATGCGACACACTGTATAATAATGAATACTAGTGTTCAAGATGCATCGCGATAGCTGTAAAGAAATTAATTAGAAGGACTGAAAAGAATCGTCAGTGTGCCTGTAAAATTGTAAACTGTTCGCTGAATAACGTCTTTTGCAGCAGTGTCAATCCTACCCAATTTTTTATTTGGTCGCTTTCGTTTTAAGGAATGATCTGTAACTGTGCCTAATTTAATAATTGTATATATCGTCTTATACCCGATTTTTTTAATACATGAATTCTCGAAACAATTGCATTATCAGCCATCCCAATATTTTCTTTTTTCAAACACTCATACATATTTAAAACTATTCTTTGGGATTGTACGTGCAAATCTTTATTTTTTAATTCAGAGCTGTCATTAACATAATTGTCATTATTTATTGATAACACAGAAGTTGATGCATCTTAAAAAATGCCATCCTAGAAAAATATAATATTACTTATAACTTATATTACCTATACCTTATAAGCCCCCGCCTCTGCAATAGGAAATATTTTAGGGTATCGCATAGCAGACAACAGGTGTTCATTAGAATTTATTGGTTTGCGCTTCGCGCTGTTGCCATAATGCATGAGTTTAAAATTAGTGAATATAACCTTAATACCATTATTAATATATCTGCAATTTTTCATGTTTCCAGGTAAGGTATAAAATCAATGAAATTTGGAAAAAAATAATACAATTCTTGAAACCGTTTTTGAGAACTTGGATTCTTAAAAGTTGTCTGATTTCTTAAAAGTCGATCATTATATCTATAAAAGTATTACCGCTAAATTCACCAACAGGGCAACGTCGAACGTTCAAATTCTCTCCAGACTACAATGTTGCCAATATTCGAAAATTACTTAGAATATAAGTAATATATACAAAGTTCACGGTTGCTTTAATTCATTAGTGAAGAGTCCATGGAAATATTAGTACCTAGTTAATTAATTTATATATATATTTTTGAGAATAAGTTCATATTATTTTTTAAGAGTGTCGTTCGTTGACTAGCAATTGAATAATAACGAATAGAAAATAGAGAATATTTTTTAAATATAACCTTAGGAATTTTAGGAAATATGTCTGACAACCTTGATTTGAAAGGCGGTCTCTTTGATACCAGAATAAGACATGTTTATGTTGGAAAATTATTAGTGGATGTACT
>NW_027312324.1:0-32136 GCF_040954645.1 Diabrotica undecimpunctata | reverse complement strand
CGCGCTATCTCAGAGTGAATATGATTAAATCAGTTTTGAACAGATGTGCTTAATTGAGTGGCTCTCTAATTATAGCTGGAAATCCTTAATGATAATCTGACAGGTCAACTGCAGATATTAAATACACAGATATAATAAGTTATATTTTATTATGATTTGCAAATTTGAACCTTTTATATGTATAATTAATTTAATATGCCTTTAGCTTAATTTTGCAAAAACAAATAAATTTATTTTAATTAAAACTTGATCTCAGGGCTCCTTTTATCAATAATTATATTAGGTGGCTTCAAAGTATTCTTTAAGTAGTTGCCTTTGAGAAAAGGATGGACAATAGGACAATAAATTAAACCAAATAATTTTGTAATGCTAAACTGTTAAATAATTTATTAACCTTACAGCGATAACGTGACATGATGGTACATAAAGTATAACGTCGGACTAGCAGTAAGCAAATCTATAAAAGGTAGAAACACGGTCTGAGAACTGGTCGTTTCTTTAACCCTTAATAAGATAACGGGAACATATTTCCCACTTTACTTTGCCGCCAAATTTCGATTGTCGCTGTCAATACACAGAATGTTGAATTTTGTGATATTACGTATTCATTTCATGATAAATACACCAACTATTCTGACAGTTATTCCATGGATCTGATTTTTAGTTGACAATCGACAACTAGATTTTCAGAGGTTATGATATTTCTTGCCGCTAAAAGTTGATTTTTGTTACAATTTTGCAAATTATTGGTGAATCGGCTCCAAAAATTCTGGTAAGTACAAAGTTATTGTATTATTGATATATATATATATATATATATATATATATATATATATATATATATATATATATATATATATATATATTGTTTGGTCAAGCTAAATACATTGTAATTTGTTATACAAATTTATGAAAAGATAGTTATTTTTGTCTTTGAAGTTGGTGGGAAAATTATTCCCCTTATCCAATTCCATAAAAAAAAAAACGCAAAAGTCATGCACCAGAAACATTAAAATTTCTGTTATATTTTAGGATTATGAATTCAAGAAGGGGATTATCAGAACGTGAACTCCTTGCTGCCTTAGAAGAAGATTGGTCTGATGTTGATCTCGACACTGATGATGATGATGACATTTTTTATACCATCCACATCTACTTCTGTTTGCGGTAAGTCCGATGGAGATGTTATTGATAGCAGAATTGGGCAATTGCTTGGTGAATCTGATGAAATTGTTCCTTCTACAACCGTTGATGTAAATTCCACAACTGAAAGAACATCTGAGAATGACCCACAAGAAAATCAAAGTGTTTTGGTAGAACAGAGTCCAGTGGTTACGCTAACTAATTTTACTGGACAATGGACCTCTGAAACAGATGTTCCAGAAATACCAAAATTTGAGCCTGTGTTACAGTCAAATGTTCAATTCACCCATAAAAGTCAACCAACATTTTATTTTGAGAATTTCTTCCCTTGTGATCTAATAGAACAAATTGTTGCTCAAACGAATTTATATGCTGTACAAAAAGACAGCAAAAATTACAAAAACACTAGCCAAGAAGAAATAAGGGCATTGCTAGGTGTTTTTATTTTAATGGGACTGCACCCTGTACCAGACAAAGATTTAGATTGGTCAAGTGATCCTTTTTATAATAATCCTGTTATCTCCAAAGCTTTTACAATAACCAGGTTCAAAAAATTAATAGAAAATATCCATCTAAATGACAATTCAGCAGCTGCAGAGAGAGGTTCACCTAACTTTGATATACTGTATAAGATAAAACCATTTATAGATAGACTAAATGAAGTTTTCAAAGAACAAGCCAAACCTGAAGTCGATTTTCTATTGATGAATGTATGGTGAAATTTAAAGGACGTAGTTCTGTCAAACAGTATATGCCCAAGAAGCCGATTAAGCGTGGTTATAAAATTTGGGCAAAGTGTGATGCTATTACTGGGTATCTGTACAGTTTATTATCTATACTGGAAAAACTGAAGGCATTGAAAATGATGGCTTGGGATACAAGGTTCTAACTGAATTATGCCAAGATATACCACACAAATCTTTGGTTGTTTTTGATAACTTTTTTACGAGTTGCAAACTGTTGGAAGATTTATATGCTAAACAGCTGTATGCTATAGGTACAGTTAGACCTAATCGCAAAGGTTTGCCCGATTTCTTGAGGAAAAAGCAAACCAAAATGAAAAACTTCGAACGAATGAATTCTATTGTTTGAGCAGTGGCCCTATAACAGCAATAAAGTGGTTGGATACCAAAGAAGTCACGGTTTTTACAACTGCTAATCACCCACATGAAGTAACCATGATAAAACGTACACAAAGAGATGGCACAAAGAAAGATATAATGTGCCCAAAAGTTATTGCAGATTATACACTAAACATGGGAGGAGTTGATCACTTTGACCACTTTAGGGCATCATATCCCATAAGCAGGAAGTCTAGAAAATCGTGGATGAGATTGTTCTTCTTTCTTTTAGATGCAAGTGTAATTAATGCATATATTATGTACACAAGAATTCGTGATCAAAAAAATACTTCTCACAAGGATTTGCCTTGTAAGAGCTCTCATAGGTGACTTTACAGTAAAGGCATCTCGACCTGTGATATTTAAAAATAAAAAAACAGGCAACTTTGGTGTTCCAGACGAAATTCGGCTGAGAAATGTAGGACCACATTTACCAGATGTTCAAAAAAATTATACAAGATGCAGATTTTGCTCAACAAAAAAAGAAGAAAAACGAACGAACATTATATGTAGTTATTGTCAAGTAGCTTTATGCCCAAAACAATGTTTTAAATCATTCCACACTGCTGTAGTTGAGACCTAAATTAGTTTTGTCACCCATATATGCATTTTTGTATTTTTGAATTAATAAATTGTTTTACAAACTGTATAAGGGTAATTAATTTCCCACCTACAAAATTTTTTTAAAGAACAACGGGAAAATAGTTCCCACCACTATTTTTTTATTACTTTTTCAAATTATTTTATATTTCAACAAAAATATGATTTATTTACCTCCTTTAGATACCAAAAGTATATAAACAAACAAATTAATTCTCCTTATATCCCATGTCTTATTAAGGGTTAAATTATAATTAAAATAGACAAAAAAAACATTCCATAATATATCCAAAAATATATCCAGTTCTGACAAGAAATTCTACTCACACGTTTCTGAGTGCTAGGTAACCACTGGAGTCATTACGTACAATTGATGTACGTTATAATTTAAATCGCTAGTTATTACCGCCTACAAAATAACAAGAACATATCGACTAGGTCGTTAGTATTTTCAAAACTTTAGTATTTTCAAAGACACCAATAAACGTACAAGTGTATGCCAATGGTCAAAACGCGCTATCTCAGAGTTATTTGGGAACAATATCAATAGTCAGTGTAATCCAAAAAAAGAAATCCTATCAAGAATCGAACAAGCAGGGAAAACATTCATGAGCATGAAAACATTTTTACAAGATCAGACCTTAGTCTGCAGCTTAGAATCCGAATGATCAGATGTTACGTTTTTTCTGTCTTACTGTATGGCTGGGAAAGTTGGGGCAATGGACTCTGAAATAGAAAAAAGATAGATGCCTTTTAGATGTATATATACAGACGAATGTTGAGAATTCCATGGGTACAAAGAGTTACTATGTTGAGGTACTTCGTCGTATGTGTAAGCAGAAAGAATTACTAAGAATAATCAAAGAGGGGAAAATGCAATACTTGGGTCATATGTTGAGAGGCGAAAGACATGAATTACTTTAAGTTATACTGGAAGGAAAAGTACAGGGCAAAAGATCAGTAGAAAGACGCCACAAACTCGTGACTGAAGGACCTGAGGAGATGGTGCGACCGCAAAAACTTTGATACTATATCTTGTTGGCTTGTTGGGAATATACATACGGAAACTATACCTGCTGCGGGAGGCCCACAACAATTCCATCCAGTGTCACATACTCATCAGCGCTATATGATATTTAACAATTATTACTGGAACAGTTTTAAAATGTTTATCCTAATAGCCGTGATCTTGTTTACGGTCTTTTCTTTCTTCTCTTTTGACTACATCATCCAGTCTTATGCATTTCAGAAGAAAACGAAAACAATTTATGCTTATTGCGGCCGGAAATATAGAATTGCCAGTTCTATCAGTGGTCCAAAATTCGGCACGATTTAATCTGTTGCATTGTAATGTACCTGCTAGGTATAGGATTCTGATAACAGCTTTATGTATTATGTAAAAAGGGAGCCAACATATCTTCGCTTTATAGTTCTAACCGACACTAAATTTCTGGCATAGAGCTTCACCCCAGGGATATGATTTATTATATTTTCTTGCCTAATGTGAACGTTTTTACAAGGGACATTCTTATTTCCATTTCGGGTTATATTTTCCACGAAAACAAAAAGGAAAACTCTCACCTGCTTGGCTGTCTTCCTTTTTTTACATGTGCTTCATCTTCAATTGTCCTCTTCTGTGTCTGGGTTACATCGCCATTATCAAAATAATCAGGATCTGCCACCGAGTCGTATTATTATCGTCTATATCCTCTACATCTGGGGGTACTTCCTCATATAGCTTTTGTAGTTTCTGTACCTCTTTCTCGTAATTATCCATTCTAATCTAAATAATAATATAAAATGATGACCTCATTATTATACAAACTATAAACCTCAACTTTAGTAATTTTAAATAAATAAAAGTAACACAACGGCAATTATTTTTTCACGACAGAAGAAAGTTCTAAAATGTAAAATACTTGGTACTATATTCGTCAAACAAGTAACGCAAATGAATATGTTATGCCTGTCAGGCCCACAATATTTTAACTCTAAGTAACTAACAATTTTAACTAATACAGAAATCTATACTGCTTATATAGGGTGGTCCTTAAGTAATTGTACAAAAAAAAAACTGTAGATTATAGACTTTAAAATATTCTGATTTATGCCAAATTGCTTTAATAAAATGTTGATATTAAAAATGATACAGGCTGTTAAAGTGCATTTTAAAATTTTTTTTTCGCTATAATTTTTATGTTTGTAACATTTATGTATAAAAAATTTACAACTGGGTACTTTTAAATATGAGAAATTATAGTTTGATGCACACTTTGATGTAACTAATAGAGGGCGCCACATATGCTACATATATGGTATAAATTTGCACTTAACTTTTTTGCTCTATAAGTTACCTGTATTTGGAACAAAAAATATTAAAGATACATTATTTTAACAAAAAAAAGGTATACTTGTTCATAACTTCAAAACTCAACAGCTTTCGAGCTAAACGCATTTTTACAAATCAGCTGCTTAATTCTGATTTAAGGCAATTACTCCAGGCCAAACGAAGAAAAAATAACCAAAACATTAATACTTCTGAATTTGGTATAAAATACCTTTAACTAAAGTTAATAGTTAACGAAATATTAAATAAAATAAATATATCAGTAGGATAATTAATAATAGGACTTGACAAAATAACAGAATACTAGGATTTTACATCAAACAGTTTACGTTTTATATTAAATTAAAGTCATAATCAAAACATTCTGTTTACAAACCAAATTAAGAAATAGTTAAAATAAATAACATAACTTTTTGTCAAAGTAAGTGTTCGATATGTCCACCATTTTCTTTAATTCATTTGTCAATATATTCCATAAAAGATGGGTCTCATAAATAGCACCATTGGTTGTAAAGAAATTGCTGGCAGTATTTATTTCTTCCCATAGTTGGTTGCGAATGTTTAAGGGATTCTTATAGACACGTTGTTTTAATGCGCCCCATACACCAAAATCAAGCGGAATAAATTCTGGGCTACGTAATGGCTATAATGTATAATAGATAATGTATAATACATCTTATTTGTCGCAGAGGTTAAATAATTATTAAACTGTGATGTATTTCGTTCGTTGGTTACTTATATACACACGGAATAACCTATCAATGACATTACTTATTTATATGATTACGTTACAGCTTACGAGTAACTATAATTACGTCTCGAACACATGGACTATTATGATTTACTAACGAACTAATATTATGCTGGAATTAAATTGCCTGTGTGTTTTACTATATTTATAACAATATCGGTTATTAGGCCAACGATGATGTTTTTGTAAAAATGCTCGTCGTCTTTAAGGTTAGAGTTGTAGCAAAAGTATTATGAAACAAGACACATGATATGTGTTATTCAATACCTGTGCTATAGTTTCTATTTGTCCTAATAAAAATGGGTAATCAATTTACGTAATGAATAATAAGTATTCTTTTCGGATTTTTTACGAGTTAAATAATTTATCAATATCTCACACATTGCCAAGGAATATGACTACCACGGCCAATCCAACGTTCAGAAAAGTTGAATTTAAGTATGTTCTAACTGCCTTCTCTCTAGAATGTGGTGGTGTACCATCTTGCATAAATCACATATTTTCGGTTTTTAGCATTTTGCAGATAGAGAAAAAGTAATACAACGCCATTTTAGAAACTTAAGAAGCAATAGAAAAACGAAATTGTACACATGATGATGGCCACGTTTGAATACGGACACCTAAAGAAAAAAGATGAAGAATCTTTTCAGAAAGACATTTAGCACCCATAACAAAGCATTTTGTGAATTCATTTTTTAAGTTGTTTTACTAAGAATAAAACTATGAATTATGCTTATCTACAGGTATACAGTGCTTTACCGTATTACTATCAAACTAAGAATTATTATGCAGCTGACTTATAAAATGCGATTATCCCGAAAACGGTTGAATTTTTAGGTTACTAACAAGTATATCTTTTCTTTGTAAAAATAATCTTTGTATAAAGTATCTTTAATATTTTTCAACAAAAATAGAGCTAACTTAAAGAGCAAAAAAGTTTATGTGGCGTCCTCTATTAGTTACATTAAAGAATGTATAAAATTATAATTTATTCTACCCAAAAGCATCTAACTGTAAATTTTTGCCCAAAAATATTCACAAACGTAAAAGTTATAGCGAAAAATAAAATTTTAAATTTCCACTTTACCACCCTGTATCTTTCTTCATATCAACATTTTATTAAAGCAAGTGGGCTTAAATCGTAATATTTTAAAGTGCAGAATCTACGGTTTCTATTTGTACAATTACTTAAGGACCACTCTGTATAGTTACGTAAGTTACACTGAACATAAAAATTGTAGATATAAAGTGGTGAATTTCATCGCGAAAAATAAAACGTCATAGGCCTGATAGGCCCAACATATGTTCTATAGGGTTTTAATAACGATTATTATTTGTATGGTAAACCCAATTATTATCCTGGAGAAAATTAACCCAATGCCGGTGTACATTTGATTGCATCGAATCCAATTTTAACAGAAAAATTCCGACCTACGCTCCTGTTTCTTGCCTGCTTAACAGCACAACTTGTAGAACCGTAACACCTATTGTCTAGATATTGAAATACAAAGACATGTTTGAAATCCCTTGTCTAACAGAAGCGTACAATTAAAACGTTGAGATGTTCTGGCTGTTATTGTCAAGAAGGTGCGGAATACACGAAACGTGGTTTTTCACTTTATTTTATTTTGTTATGCAGAACTGCGCTCAACATTTTCATTTCAGTAGTAAACTAAACAAAATAATTAAGATAATAGTGAAACTAGTCATATTATCTGAAAGTTTGATTATTCTTAACACATTTTAATCAAAACTAGCGGACCAACTTTATTTTGCGAGAAAAATTAAGAAATCAATACAAAAAATATAAGCAAGAATATACATAACATTCATCAATATTAATGCAAGTAAAAAAAAGTGATTATGGAAATCGACCTCAAAACCGGAATGCAATTTTTAGTTCATCAAATGTCGACATGGATATCATTTAGCAGTTAATTTTGCATGCTGATCACGAATCCGGTTCAGATTTGCTCTATCTTGACGTTTTATGCGCGTTTCGGGTAACTGCCGGTGTCGGATCGCAACCAGAAGTACATATTTAGATTCGTCTCGACGAGACCTTTCGATCCATATATACATTGTGGGGTCTAAAACTTTAAAGTAAATTTTAACTTTCGGTCATCTCAAAACCGGAAGTGAATTTTTGTACCAAAAGTATATCTTGACAATCTCATACGTAATACTAATAAACAATGCTGATCCTGAAGTATATCCTGCATAATGTGGTATTCTCAAGATACCAGCAGGAACATCTTCTTCTTCTTCTTCGTCTAGCCATTCACGTCCACATCTGAACATAAGCCTCTTCAAGTCTTCCTTTCCATTGTTTTTTATTGTACTTGTAGCCAATTTTTCCCGGCAGTCCTTTTCAGATCATCTGTCCATCTCATAGGAGGTCTGCTTCTGGGTCTTTTGTGTTGGTATGGTCTCCAGGTTAAAATTGATCTGTAACATTTGTTTAGATCGCTCCTAGCTACATGTCCAGCGTATTCCCATTTCAACTTTAATGATTAGCAGGAACATAGCGTAACAAAAAATTAAATGAGAATTTAAAATCAGGTAGCACTTCTTTCTTCCTATTGTTTTTTTGAATTCACTCACTGGTTTTTCTGCTGATAGTCTTGCCCTTTTTAATTATTCCGGAGCTCCAATAAGGCCTCTAATGTCAACGAGCCAGGATTCGTTGACATTAGAGGCCTTATTGGAGCTCCGGAATAGAAAAAGACATACGTTTTAATTGACATCTAAAATGAAACAGAATGATTGCGTTTACGACGCAAGCATCCAAAAAATAAAAAAATATTCTATGCCACCATTTGTGTGATTTACGATTCACCTCAGAAAGATCTTTCAGCATGTAAAATTTGTGATCAACAAATCCCATGTGTGAGCTGTAGAGCACTACAATTTGTGGACATGAAACCTCATTCAGAGTAGCGTCTTCTGGTCTTCTCTTTACAACTTCGTTTGTTGCTGGATTTTGGTGATTTGCTAAAAGAATCACACTTCTGTTATCCATCTACTTTAACATAGATATTCCATCTGTTGAAATACGGTAATCTGAATGACCTAAATTCATTTCTTTGTTAGTTTTAAACTCTGGTAAATTCTTTTCTTTTTTGAACGGTTTCACTTGCGTAAATTGCGATCAATACAGTTGAAATACTTGTCAAATAACACTCAGTGGTGTTTATTTACTAAATACCTTATTAGATCCTGTCCGACTCGCTTTTTTCGCTGAAATTTCCCACTTTACCGGTATTTATCTGGAAACTGCACATGAATCTGATTGAATCTGCTCTAACTCATAGTTTATAGCCACGTTTTATAGGTTTATTGGTTGGATAATGCTTCGACCTTTGAATCGTATCATAGACTTATCAATCGCTTGAAACTCTTGTGGATTCAGTGCTGCAAGAAACGTTTCCGTAAGTTTGGCCAGTAGAGACCTCACTTTGTAAAGTTTGTCAAATTTGGGATCAGTTTTTGTTGGCTGCACTATATTATCAACTAGATGTAAATTGCCTAGTAACCAAGCGAATCTGTTACGTGACATAGCCGAACTGACGAAAGAGTCTCCTAATTCATCACGTGACGACCAATAATCATCTCTGTAACTGGTTATTTTCTTTTATCCTTTATGGATTATCCTTCGTAAACTAACAAGTACAAATTATTTTTACAAAAAGCAGTTTATTTTTTTGAAAAAAAATGATGTTCGATAAAAAGTTATCAAAGCGCCTGCGCCATATCCCGCTTTCTTGTGCTCCTCCGTATATGTGCCTAAGTATTCTTCTTTCAAAGCGGCCTAACAGTTCTTCGTCGCCTTTTACCATAATCCATTTCTCTGACGCGTATGTCAGGACAGGTTTAATAAGAGTTTCATATATTAGTATCTTGGTTTTTCTGCTAATTATGTGTGATGTTAAGAGCTGCTTTAGTCCAAAGTAAGCTCTGTTTGCCAGGTATATTCTTCTCTTAATTTCTGTGCTTACTAGGTTGCTGTTATTTAGTTCTGGTCCAAGATATATAAACTCCGAGACCCCTTCCAATGTGTCAGCTTCTGTCACCAGATCTTGTGGTGCCGCTATTTGTGTGCTGTTCGTGACTTTCATGTATTTTGTTTTGGATACGTTGGCATGCAGTCCCATTGTCTTTGCGGCTTTTTTTAATGTTTCAAAAGCCTGTATCAGGTCTCTTTTTATCCGTGTTACTTTGTCAATGTCATCTGCGTAGGCCAATATCTGTACACTTCTATTGATGATCGTACCTCTGGTTGTTATGCCCGATTTCTCTATGGCTCTTTCTAGCGCGATGTTAAACAATAGGCACGATAGACTGTCTCCCTGGCGTAATCCAGTATGTGTTTGAAAAGACCTTGATACTTTATTTTTTACCTTGACTTTGCACTCACCTTTCGAAAGAGTTGCCTTTACCAATGTTATTAGATGCGATAGAATATCTAATTCAGCCATGGCATTATAAAGTGCGCTTCTGTCTACACTGTTATAAGTGCTTTTAAAATATATGAAGAGGTAGTGGGTATCGATTCCATATTTATATGTCTTTTCTAAGGTTTGTCTGAGAAGGAAAATCTAATCAACTGTTGACCTTTCTTTTCGGAATCCACATTGGTATTTGCTTATTTTTTCCTCAGTATATACTACTAAACGATCATAAAGTATACAGGCCAGTATTTGTAAGTCGTATTTAAGAGGGTAATGCCTCGATAGTTGTCACATATTAGTGGATTCCCTTTCTTGTGAAAAGGTATTATAATACCTACATTCCAACTGTCTGGAAGTTTTCCTTCTCTCCAAATGGATGCAACAAGTTTTATTATGTATTTTTTTAGCGCGTTTGCTCCATACTTGAACAGCTCAGGTGTATACCATATTCTCCAGGGGATTTGTTGTTTTTTAACCTTTTTATTGCCTTGGCAACTTCTTCTTCTGTTAATATATTATTTTTCTCCCTCTAATCGTTTACGTGTCCACTGTGGTTATTTATGTCAGTCACTTCTCGGTTGCCTATATTCAATTTCTCAGCAAAATTCTTCGCCCATCTCTCCACTATTTGACCTGGCTCATTGATAATTTCGGCTTCCTTACTTCGCGCTAAATTTTCGCGCTTCGCTTTGTGAATTGAGCCTTTCTAGTTCCTGTCGCTGGTTTTCTAAATGTCGTTTTTTCTTTTATTTTAATATCTTTTTCTCTGCTTGTCTCAACTGTTTGTACTCCTCTTGATTTTGTCTTGTCCTTCTGTTTTGGAGTTTCCCACACGCCTGATTCTTTTTTTGAGTTGCCTGTGCGCATTCCGCATCTTACCATTCTGTCCCCTTCCTTTTTTGTTTCTTCTTTCCTAAAACTGTTGTTGCTACTTCTTTCAGGATATTTTCGCACTCATTCCAGTAATTATCTATGTTTTCAACAGTACTACTCATTTGGTCTTCTAGTTTTTCTTTAAATTTGTGTTCAAATTTTCTAACTATCTCAGGGTTTCGTAGTCTGTCCACCTCAAATTTATTTTCTTTGCTTCCTTTACCTTTTTTTTGCGTTAGAAATTTGTACCTTAGTTTAGCCTGGACTAGGTAGTGATCGAAGTCAATGTTTGCGCCACGTCCGGTACGTACATTCATAACATCGCTGTAATGTCTTACGTCAACAAAAACATGGTCAATTTAAATGATTGTGTTACCGTCTGGGCTAACCCAAGTGCCGTTGTGTATATTTTTATGCTCAAAGCATGTGCTGGCTATCAGCATATTCATTGAGGCCGCAAGGTGTATTAAGCGTGTTCCATTGTTGTTCGACTCGTTATGGAGGCTATATTTTCCAATGGTGGGTCTTCTTCTTAAAGTGCCTATCCATTCCGGATGTTGGCGATCATCACGGCTATCTTTACTTTGTTTATTGCAGCGCGGAACAGTTCAGTGGTAGTCGTGTTATACCACTTTCGTAAATTTTGAAGCCAGGAAATGCGTCTTCTTCCCGGTCCTCTCTTACCATTTACTTTCCCTTGGAGAATCAGCTGGAGAAGGCCGTAACGTTCTTGATTTCTCATTACATGTCCTAGATATTCCAACTTTTTAGTTTTGACGGTCATGAGAATTTCACATTCTTTCCCCATTCTACGCAGGACCTCCACATTAGTAACTCTGTCAACCCAGGATATACGTAAGATGCGCCTATAACACCACATTTCGAAAGCTTCGAGCCGATTCATAGATGCAACAGTCAGTGTCCATGCTTCCATTCCGTAAAGCAGAACTGTGAATATGTAGCAGTTCAATAGACGGCATTTTGTTTTTAATGATATGTCTCGACTGTTGAAAATAGTTCTCATTCTAACGAATGCTGCTTTTGCTTTTATTATTCGCTGTTTAATTTCTGTTGAGTGGTCCCATTGGCTATTTAAATTGGTGCCTAGATATGTATATTGCTCGACTCTTTCGATATTCTGTTGGTTGATTGTAAGTTGAGCGTTTAGTATTGGTTTTTTACTAATTGTCATAAATTTGGTTTTCTTTATGTTAAGAGCTAGTCCGTATCTATTGCTGACTTCTGTTATGCGATTTGTTAATATCTGTAAGTCATTCAGATTATCGGCAAAAACTATAGTGTCATCTGCATATCTAATGTTATTCAACCATTCACCGTTTATTAGTATTCCTTTCGCACAACCGTCTAAAGCTTCCTTAAATACCCATTCAGAATAAATATTGAACAACAATGGAGACAAAATACAGCCCTGTCGTACTCCACGTTCTATTGCAATTTTATCAGTTAACTGGTCTTCTTTTTTAATTTTGGCTGTTTGATTGTAGTAAATGTTTCTGATAATTCTAAGATCTTTGTTGTCAATTCCAATTTCTTGCATTAGAGTCATTAATTTGTCATGTTTTACTCTGTCAAATGCCTTCTGGTAATCTATAAAGCATACGTATGTGTCACAATTCACATCCCTGCATCTCTGAAATAGCACCTGTACAGCAAAAAGGGCCTCCCGTGTTCCCAGAGCATCACGAAATCCGAATTGTGTTCTTGTTAGTTGTTCCTCACATTTTGTATATATTCTTTTGTGGATGACCTTTAGAAATGTTTTAAGTAAATGGCTCATAAGGCTTATAATTCTATAGTCTTCGCACTTTCTCGCATTGGGTTTTTTTGGAAGATTTATAAAAGTTGACACTAACCACTCTTGGGGAACCACGCCCGTATCATATATACTGTTAAATATATTTGTCAACCATTTTATGCCATCATAGTCCATAAGTTTTAAGAATTCTGAGTGAAAATTATCAGGGCCTACTGCTTTACTGCTTGGTGGGTAGGTAATCGTTTTTTTCCTATTTTGGCGTTGAAATCTCTAAGTACTATTTTTATATCATTTCTAGGGCAGCTCTTTATGATTTTTTCCAGTTTCTCATAAAATTCATCCTTTTCTTCGTCTAGCTTACCTTTTGTGGGTGCGTGGGCATTAACTACTGAATATTTGAACAATTTTCCCCTTATTTTTTATGCCCTGTTGGGTGGCAGCTATATTACATTGTATATTTCTTTTTCTCGTATATTTTTTTCCCAACCATCTAACTTCTTGAAGCGCTATGATGTCTATGTTATATTTATCCAGGATGTCAAGGAGTTCACGCAATACTCCAGTTCTATATAAGGATCTCAAATTCCACGTACTTAATTGTAACTCCTTAATATAGTGTTTATAACTAAAAGTTAAACAATTATAATTAGTATATTTTAGTATATTACCATTATGGTACATTAGACTTGGCGTCTATTGTAATACATTACCAAAAAAAAGTAGACATAACATTACCATAATATGTATAATTTGAAGTTTAATTGTAAATGAATTATAGATTTTAATTGATATTTAAATTGTGACTATTGAAACTCATAATAATTAGCAAAATGTCGCATTTTTAATAAAATCAAAGTGATTAAGTGATTTAAGTGACTTTAGTAATGTTCAGTGCTGTTCTCTAATTGTTTACTGTACTTATGGAATATGTGTATTTCTATTAAATAATTATTGGAAATAATATTAAGTAAACTTGACGAAAATATGAATTACTTTGCCGTGCCAAATGATAAAACTAATTATCCTTCTCCATTATCCTAAAACGTTTTACAATCATGCAGTAGTTGGAAAAAAGACGTAATGCCTGCGAAAATTTCCGCCAAGCGGTAAAAGAAAACAAAAAGATCAGTCCCGGTTCTCAGTGCAAGAAAAGGAATTGTAATTATAAATGGGAAGGTACATAAATTTCACCTGAGGCAAAACCTTTTTGTTCAAATTATATGCGAGTAAAGAAAATTTGCAGAATTTATTCTTTACTAACATTAACCGGTTTCTCTTTAGAGTATTTATATTCTTCTGTGTTTAGGTTTAAATCCAAAAAAAATTATTGCCGTTGTGTTGGATTTATCTTTCATATTACGTTTACGTTTCAATTTAAAAGGGAAAATTTCTACACTGAGAGAAGTTCAGCAAAACAATTTTAAACACTTTTTTCAAATATTGGTAAAGATGAACCACCAAATCTTACATTTTTTCCTAATCTTGCAGCTTTTGAAGAATTTTCATAGTATAACAAAAAAATAATTATTAAATATGATCAAAAAATGTATCTATATATTTTACATTTAACATAGAGCGTAAGTTAAGATTGTTCGGGACGAAAGATTTACAAATCAGGAGAGAATAAATCGTTTACAACAGATTAGTTTACCTTCAGTATTTAGCAAAATAGCCGAAAGAGTCATACAAACTAGACTCCAAACAGAATTAGACCAACTAGTGATAATACAAAAAGCACAATTCGGTTTCAGAGCACAGCACCCCAGCGAATTTCAAGTATTTTGATTAACAGAATACATTGCACCTGCATTCGACGATAACCAATACACAAGATCTGACTTTTTGGATGTAACAAAGCCTTTGACAGAGTATGGCATAAAAGACTAGCGTAAAAAATGAAACAATATGGATACTACGGGGAAATGCCAAGACTAGCCACCTCATACCTGACTGACCAGAAGTCTCGAAGCAGTTTGGTCACCCCTTCTATATAGCATACAATCATCTTAAAAAAGATATTTGATAACACAGAAATACAACTAATATTGAAAGACAGGTACATCAAACAGAAAAACGAAGCAAAATAAAAAAAGTTACAATGGTGAAAGTAAAATTGTTTTTATCTTCGTCTGTTTAAGTCATATTACTGAGGGTGTGGCTTGGTTGTGTACCTTTAGGAGCAATTTCAAGTGGTAGTTTTATTGGTAACAGCCTACTTATTATACATAACCTAAAATCGTACAACGGCATTTTTTTTCACCAGAGTATGTATTATATAGTTTGAAGGAATTCAACATAAGAATTTGGACTGTATGAATAAAGAGTTTCTTGTATCATCCGTTGGTTTAACTTTCCCAAGTGTAGTACGATAACAGTTAATTTTGATGGTCAATTCCGGACATATACTTGTTATATTCTATAATATCCATAGGTCTTGGTTTGTCCTATTATTTACCCACATGTACGCAATCTTTGAATAAAGAAACATATTTTCCTTTTCCTCTTCCCCTTCCTCTTCGGAACGTCTTAGGGATTCTCGTTTAAGTTGGCCCTTAACGTCCCAGTGCTGTAAGTTTTTTATTGAGAAGACTAATAGAAAGCACACACATACAGCGATTGTAGCAATTGTCTATATATGGGGCATTGCCATTCTCTAATAAGCCCTCCATCAAATTCAGGACGACTTTTGAAGCGTGTCTTGTTCCGCTTAGCTCTGCATCATTTACCCCTGTATAAACGCAAAATCTGAGCACCGTTCCGTTTGACTTAGTCAACAAATACAATTTTATTCTGTACTTGTGTCGTTTGTTTTTATTATGTTGTCGAAAAGCCAATCAACCTAGTCACAACGTCATGCTCTCATCTTAAGAAAGTTCTCTTCCCGGATAATATATGGTTTTAATTTTGCCAATAAAGTATTCTAGTAACCGTCTTATTTTTCTTAGGACATCTTTATTAGATTCATTAGTCGCATCTTCTTCGGAGTAAAAGTACAGACATCTCAAAATTAATAAAAACCTATTTCTACTTGTGTTCACGAAAAATCAGTAAATTCAATTATCTATCTGTTTTTCAATAATCTTGTATTCTGAATAACTGAAATATTTCCATGTGAAACAGAAGACTAAGAAAAACTTTAAATTCATTAATTGTTAATTCTTTTCAGGAAGCAATACGCGACTTGTCTCCACTACTCATGGATAAAACAGCAGCCGCATTTTTATTCTTTTCTTTAACTATAAAATTTAAAAACTCAAGGTCAAATAATACGGAAAAAAATCCATTCGATTATTCCCTGAATAAGGAAGTAACAACTTTTGTTTTATTGTGAAATTCAATATTTTTAAGTCATTTGGAGTCACAAACATCAGTAATGTTTGTGTTTTGAGAACGATTTCCGAAGTGGAAATTGAAACGTCAATAAACGTACTTTACCCTTTAATTGTGGCTTATTTCCATTTAAATAGTAATTATTTTAACATGCCACAAAAAAATAGCTTCAGAATAATAGTTTTTTTATTATTTTTTTATTTTGTGGCTTCTTGAGTTCTCCTTTAAATTTTCTTAATAGCTATTGCGATGGTTCTAAGAAAAAATGTTTTTTTATATATTCGAGACACTTGTTTTTAGCTTTTTATTAAAAATATTTGAAATCCTTTTGTAATCTGTAATATTTCTTGTACTAAGAGGACTACTACTTCTTCGGCTTCAGGTTTTTTTGCAACACCGACTGTGTATCACCAACAATATAATATCTTTTACAGTTTAATCCTTTTATTTTTCTTTCTTTTTTAAATTGCACATGTATCTTGTTGTTGATCTGTGATTTCTTTAACTATTTCTTGTTTTCTCGTGTATGTTATACTCCCAATTCGACTTGACTTATGTTTTTTACTTTCCAGAAATTAATTTTCCTTTTATTCGCGTTGGTTGACATAGTTAAATAATTCCTATTTTATAATCAGTAACATGCTGACATCGCCGTAGCCTCCCTTTTCCTTTATCTGGGCTTGTGACCGGCAACAGTTCTGTTGAACTACACCTTAACAGTATTGAAGACGAAGTTAATTTTATTACAATTACCACATAACGTTTAAGAATCCACTTATTGGAGTGCTTTTGTTCCAAATTGAAAATGTAATATTCCGTAAATAAATAATTTTCTAAACAAACTATAATGAAACAAAGCTTTAATCCGTACTTTGTTGCTCTAAGTAAAGCACTTGCAATATATTTGAGTGTCCAAATAATTCAAGATTACGAAATTAATAATAACTTTAATAAATTTCTGTTCCCCATTAGGCTTCTCTTTTTGTTTCGCTTTTAGAACGGCGTCTATTGTTTTGCAAGTCCGCCTAGAAAATCTAATAGAATATAGCCGGTTATTACAACAAATAAATTACAAACAAGAGAAAATGTTACAGCCTGCAATATAATATTTATGGGAAATTTTATCCCAAATAATACCAATTTAACGCTACACAGAGAAGGGAATAACTCCATATTAACTTCATCTATAAAAATATATATAACTTTCAAATCATGAATGTGTTGCTTGTGTGAGTCCATTTTAAATAGGTAAAAGAAATAAATTAGATGAAATGAAAAAAACAGAAAAGATTTGATTTCACGTACAAAGCGTCTATGTATCGGTTAATACGTATTTCGACTTAATAAGTCTCATCAAAACAGTTATTCATAGCCGTTCGTAATGTGAAAAATAATCTTCTCTGTCTTATTATTGTTTTGAAACTATCTTACCGAAATAAATTAGATTTACTCACAATCAATTTAATTTTACTACCCAAAAAGAACCGGTTTCGCTTTCTAAAATTCTTCTAAAATAAAAGCATCTTCAGGTCAAACGGTACAAAGTAAATTAAATGATATATAGATCTTATAAAGATATAGATCAAAAAGTTATAGTAATTATGCCAATATTACATGTCTGTGTTTATTAATATGAATAAAATTGATTTACCGGACAAAGTAAAACCCACAAATTGGTAAGAGATAATCTATTGGATTGTAATAAATTAGAAATAAACAAAATACTTCTTACATGCCGGTACAAGAATTTTTATATAATGATTCCTGATACATAGTTCAAACTATCCTGTATTGCTGATAATGGGTGATCTTTGGTCAATGTTGTAACTGTCTGACAATTAACGAGGAAGTTTCTTGAGGGGAGAGATGTTAACAAATGAGATAGGAGTAAGGTATATGTGATTGTTTGTTAAATGAAAGAGTGATGTTTTATATTATTTAAATTATTAAAGTTATTTATATTTATTCCAGAGATATATTTTAGAAATCTGTGTTAATTTATTGAAATTTTTTACAGAAAGAGGAGGTCAACTTTGTATGCCTTTCTTTTACGATAAATAATCGTACTATTTTCTCTGTCGGAATTGGGCAATTTTTAAAAGCAGCAATAAATAACTGTATTATTTCTACAATAGAATAGTTCCCATAATACCATTTCACCATTTGAATCTTTTCTTCTCGAAAATATACGCTGGGCGTGATAATTATTTGTTTTCAACCTTTTACAATCACAGCTAAAAATAAAATAGGTAGACCATAAACCTACTGTACAGATAAGCACCGCCTATTCTTTTGAGGAGAAATCATGCACTTGTAGAGGCGGTACACCGTTTATACTATCTGTCTGTCTACTAAAGTGTGTTATACGGTAGTTAAAAAATTGCCGTATCGGTGTATATTATATTATAATTTTGCTCACATGCCATGTGTGAATGCTCTTTGTTGCTAAGATATGGTAATTTAAATAAAAAAAACGGGTGTGGCTGTCAAGTGGGAATGCCGGTAGAAGTTATACTTCTATACACGCGTTCGCCGCTACAAATTTATATGGGAGTCAATCTGCACAATCGTTACATATGTAATGCTATAGGTAAGAGAGAGCAGAAAGAGAAACAGAATTAGGTATATATGTATATGGTGCATCGTTTGCTGTATTTAAACAACACTTGACCTGTAATAGAAGTATAGTAAATGAAGAATTGAATCAGTATTTTGATGAAAAGTAATGGAAATAAAAAAAGTCCGAATAGCTATGATGATTGCCGACCTCCGCCGTGGAGATGGCACTTGAAGAAGAAGCAGAATGGAAATAAAATACCATTAATACTAATGTGCAGCTTTATTGTGCAGCTATGGAGTCTTAGACAAAGAAGCGAGAAATTAAATACAAAAAGCAAATAGACTAACAGGATGAATTAATAACACTATATGGCGAAACAGACACATTAACACTGAGATGACGTCAAGAATTTATAAAGTCAGTATTAGACCAATAATGACATATATCCGGCACAGCCACAACACAAACGCTACTGGAAACGGCAGAGATGAGAGTAAGAGTACTGAGAAGAGTAACAGGAAATACGCTGAGAGATCGAAAGAAAAGCGAAGACATTAAAAAAAATGTACCGTACAGTGTGTACGCGAATAGACAATAAATAGAAAAAATTAAAATCGAATAACCCCATAAGCAGAATGGTGGAGAACAGTGTCGTCAAAATAGCAAGAGGTAAGTCACCAGAAGTATCGGACGGCCGGGCAAAAGACGGATTGACAACCTTCCATAGATGTATTAATTCGAAAATCAACAAGCAGAATTACTTATAAAGAATAAGAATAAGAAGAAGAAACTCACTAGGGTTCGACATTGGACCAAGCTAGGTATCAAGTATCAAGTTTTTAGGATTTTTCCTTTATAGGTATAGCACATAAAGGCAGAAAAACAGACAGACAATAACTATTGAGTCCTTAATAATAAATATTAAAAGGGTCAAAAATTTTAGTATATAGTTTGTTCTCATAAATTGTGGAGATAATTACAAGATACTCAACATATATTCTAGCGAAAATGAATGAATTTATTTAATATGCTAACGTGGAAAAAAACGAAATAACCCAAACAACTCTTTTCTTAACCTTAAAACTTGAATTACTAAATTTTTAGGTAACTGAACTAAGCCTCAGTTTTATTAATAGCGTCTTGGCATCATTTCGTAAGATAATTTTAAATGGGACCATGAAGAAATTAATTTATTATTTGAAAACACTTGTACAAATCATTATTTCCCGGGTTTTTTTGATTCTTTGTGGCACCGTTTTAAAATCCCCACTAAATTGTGAAAATATTATTAAATTAACTCTAGGTGAAAGAATAACTCTTTCTTCTCAGATGGATAACATCACTAGTATCATATATATGCCAAAAATTCTTAATTTAAAAATAAAATCGACCTTTTTTGAGATGTATCTCCATACATATAAACATATACAGAAAAGAAATTTAAAATAACAATCATTATATTTGTCCCTTTCATCTCTACACCCCTATATGTACTAAATATTCAATAATAAATAAAATAGTTTGGAAAATTAAATAATGTATAAAATTATCGAAACAATATTAAAAAAGATACTCAACGCATATCGCCAGTAACCTTAAATAATAAGGTGGCTAATCAATGTCATTATTTGACAAGAACATTATAAAGATGTCAGTTTTTGGATTGTATTTTTTTTTCCGGTTTTTTATAGCGTTTTCCGCCTTCCGGTTCCCAGTTTCCAGCTACGTCGGTCATTCCATTCGCTAGGGTGAAGGTTTCTTTCCGACATTGCCTTCTGAATGCCGCCCAGCCAGGATTGTTTTGGCCTTCCTCTCTTCCTTCTTTCCCTTGGTGTCCATTTTAAAATTTGGTTTGGCAGCCTGTCGTCGTCCATTCTTTTCACATGACCATACCAGATCAGTTGTCTCGTTTGAATTTCGTCAATGATGGTTGACTTGACTCCCATTATATTTCTGATATGGTCATTTTGTATTCTATCAAGCCTTGATTTTCTAGCTGATCTTCTCCAGAAGTCCATTTCCAATGCAAGTAGGCGTCGCTCAAGGGATTTAGTAAGTTGCCATGTTTCGCATCCATAGAGCACTATGCTTTTAAAGATGGAATTAAAGAGGAGATGCTTTCTTTGATTTAATAGTTTTTTTGACCATAGCATCGGGTTTAGGCATCCTATCACCCTTTTTCCTTTCACGATTCTTTGCTCTATCTCTTTTTCGGTGCGCCCACTCTTGTTGATTGTTGTTCCCAAATATATATATTCCTCACAGTTCTTGATTGTTTTATGTTCGTTGACCATTAGATCTTCTACTTCATTCCCGATGCATAAGTATTGCGTTTTGTTTCTATTTACAGAGAGGCTTTGCCCATTCTTCATATGTTTTAAACAACCGTCTTGTCATGAATTCTAAATCTTCCTTGTCTGCTGTCACTACTACTTGGTCGTCCGCAAAATGTAGAGTGTATAATGTTGTATCGTCGTCAAGTTGGATCCCCATTCCTGAACATGATCTTCTTCAGTGTTTTAGTGCTTCATTTAAATAGATCTTAAATTGTATTGGAGAGAGGCAGCATCCTTGTCGTAAGCCTTTTGTTACTGGAAATTCTTCTGATAAGGTGTTGTTTAGTTTGATTTTTGATGATGCTTTATTGTATAATTGTTTGACTGCGGCGATGATCGTGCTATTTAATGAAGATCGTTCAAGAGACTGCCACAGCTTTCTCACAGGAATCGTGTCATATGCTTTTGTGAGATCCACAAATAAAATATGTATTTCCTGGTTTCTTGCAACTTTCTTTTCATTCAGTTGTGTTAGGGTAAATATGTGGTCTACGCAAGATCTTCCAGCTCTAAATCCTGCTTGCTGTTCAATTTCATGAGGTTCGTATTCTTTCTCAATCATGTTTTTTAAGATTTTACTAAACAGCCTGCTAAAGATACTGGTGACAGAGGTACATCTGTAATTTCCGCAAATATCTTTTGGACCTTTTTTGTGAATTGGAGTAATCCATGCTTCTTTCCAACTATTCGGGATTTCTTCCCCATTTAAGTATCTTGTGAATAGCACTTTAAGATTGTTTGTGTTTGTGTTTATTTATTTTTATTGTATTCCAAAAATAGAAGAATATCTATTTGTAAAAGACTTTGGCCAAATGTATATATCTACCGAATTAATATAAAATAAAAATAATATTAATAAATATTAAATATATTTACAAAAGGAACATTTTTATTCTCGGAAGAGAAAATATATCTTCTGTCTCTCTATTACCTATATCTTACATATGTAATGATTTTGCCGATTCACTCCCGTACAAATTTCCAACGTCGAACGCGCGTATAGAAGTATAACTTCAAAATAGATAATATGTAGTATTAAATTTAGTTTCTATGTATTCTATATTGTTCACTAAAGAAATATTGCAAAGTCACAATTTTTAATAATTTCTAAACCAACTCCGTATATATCAGACATATCGTACATAATAAATGTTATGAAAATTCAGCTTCCAGTACGTTTTAATTTCGTATTTTTAACATAAAATTCCATTAGGTGTCAAGCAAATTAATAAATTAAAAAATACAATTTTAATTGAACATTTTTTACTGCGTAGCATTTATAATACACATGGCAAAATAAAAATGCCACCACTTCCAATTTACTGTTTATAACATTATTTCACAGATATTTGCCGTTCGGAGATAAATTTGAAATTTTATTTAAAATTCATCTACGTAAAAAAGCCTGATGAACTGCCTAAAAAATGATTATTGGAGAGTGCGGCAGATAGATTCCGCATTTTCCCGTAATTTATTGGAGATTTGAGCTTATCAGGTGCTCAACCGCGTTCGTAGGAATGGGACAGAAAGGCATGGATCATCTACGTGATTTATTGGACATGGTGATTCGGTAGCTCCATGCCAATGGACTCATGATAAAATTGATGACACGTTTCTTTTTAAACATTTTATGCGCATATAGAGGATGCCTTTGACCTATGGCCGTGGAAGATATATTTTATTGGCAATCCGGACTGCTATAAATTAGGTTTATGATAATACCTACCCGGAAAGGACGAACTTTGTACATACAATTTCCACTTTATTAAATTTGGCCAGATAAATTATAAACTTTAATGAAATTACTATCTCTCGTATTTTAGAACAATTACAGAAGGCTTTTACGACAAAAACTTTATTAAATAAATTAATTTACGAATTTAATTACTCATTTTAAAAGTACAGGAAATAGTCAAAAATGACCTGTAAAATAAAAGTTTGATAAAAAAATATTTTCGTATTTTTGATGTTGTCATGCAAGGTGACCCAAAACAATTTGTTAAATTTTGTCACGACTTAGAGGTAAGAAAATAAAAAAATACCTGTGGTTTAACCCTGCTGTCCTGTTCGGGTCTATTTGACCCAAAAAAAATTATTTCTTATTTTACAAATTATTACGCGGCGTAACGTTTTGGTATTCCGTGATTTTATTACCTAATCTGAGGTCTTTCAATTGCATATGAGATAAAACTTCAACTTCCTGATTTTTTTGATAAAAATTAAATTGTTACCTAAGATACGTTCGGGTCAATATGACCCACGTATTTAAACCGTTAAAAATTTCCTGTGTACGTATGTTTAGTTGGCAGTGTTTTATATTTTCTAACAGTGTTTGTCAGTCATGTAAGTTTATAAATAAAAACAAGTTTCTGCAAGCTAGAACTTTTGTAGTACTAGAACTAGAAGTAAAAAATTTAAAGTGTAGCTGGACGATGTCAGGTAGAAGGGCACGTCATGTAGAAGGAAGTGGGGGTGATAGACAAGTGGTAGGATACTGATGATATGTCAAGCGCATTCATGCCATTCATATACATTTCAGTCTATTTTTGCATGTTGATAATGTCGCATCGAAGAACGCTAACCGAAAATGAGCTGCGCGAGCTCGCGAACGTGTCAGACAGTGATGAATACATATCAGAAACAGAAAACCATACAAGTAGTAAGAGTGAAGAAGAAAGTAGTGATGATTCTGTTATTCCATTCTACGTACCACAACCTGTAGAACCTTCTGTAACAGTTCCTTCGAAAGATGGTAATATTCAGTGGTCGCTTGATCCTCCTTATCAACGCGGTCGTTTTTCTACGGCCAATGTTATGAATAATGCTCCAGGAGTTACAAGGTACGCATGTGCACGAATTTTCGATATCAAAAATTCATTTGACGTGCTCTTTTCTGACATAGTTGCAAACCAAATTATTAATATGACAAACATGGAAGGCCAGCGTGTTTTTGGAACCAACTGGAAAGACTTGGATAAAATTGGTTTTCAAGCATACATTGGTCTTTTATTGTTAGCTGGAGTTTTGGGGACCAAGTCCCATGGTGAATCAACTAAAAGTTTGTGGAATAAAGAAACTGGTCGTAGTATATTTCGAGCAACAATGTCCACTTGAAGTGTTAACAAAAATTTCGCAAGTGATACGTTTTGATAACAAGACTACTAGACAGGATAGGAGACGATTAGATAAACTTGCTGCAATACGTGAAATTTGGGGAAAATGGGTGGAAAATCTACCAAAATTTTTTAACCCTGATGAAAATGTTACTATCGACGAGCAATTAGTAGCCTTTAGAGGTCGCTGTCCCTTCAAACAGTACATTCCAAACAAGCCAGCGAAATATGGCATAAAAATTTGGGCTTTATGTGACACCAAAAGTTCTTATGCTATAAAATTGCAGATCTATACAGGAAAAGAAGCAGGTGCCGCGCCAGAACGAAATCAGGGAATGCGTGTGGTGTGCGACTTGACTAATGATTTGAAAGGCCACAATATTACTTGCGATAACTTTTTTACATAGTACAATTTAGGCCAACTTCTTCTAAAAAGAAAAAATACAATGCTGGGGACTATAAAAAAAAATAAACCAGAGCTTTCAGCACAAATTGCGAATAAAGAAGTTCATAGTTCGTATTTTTACTTCACGCAAGATACCACTGTTGTTAACTATATTCCTAAAAAGAATAAAAATGTTGTTCTTATGAGTACTTTGCATCATGAAAAGGTTATTAGTGACAGAAATGACAAAAAGCCCCAAATTATTTTAGATTATAATTCCAGTAAGGGAGCAGTGGATACTCTAGATCAGCTTGTTGGTACATATACATGTAAGAGAAAGACAAATCGCTGGCCTATGATTGTTTTCTATAATATGCTGGACATTTCTGCCTACAACGCGTTCGTTTTTATGAACATCAATAAATCCCCAATGGAACACCAATAAACTTACAAAACGGCGAAATTTTTCTGCGAAATGTTATAAACATATTTGTAAAACCCATTCTTTTTATTACTGTCCCAGTTGTAAACTGAATTAAATTTTGTAGATATTTGTTATTAGGCTTTTCTGGTTAATGAAAGAAAAAAATACCTTTTGTTTTTGTTAATAAGGTTTAATTTACATTAACAACATCATTTTTGTTTAATTAACCATAATTTTTTGTTAGTAAAGTTTTGTTTAGCACTATTAGCTTATTTTATTTCGATTAAGGAGCGTAAGCCATAGTTGGGTCATATTGACCCGAAGAGTACATTTGAGTAGTTGAATCGAACGGGACAGCAGGGTTAATTAAATCTATACAAAAGCTTTAAATTTGTATATGATGTTAAAAAAGTCTTTATGTTTATTCTTTTGTTCATTTTGTCGTATACAGACTCTCTCAGATCTCTTTCTTCTTTATTCTCGGAGTCTTTTTATTTAAGCTCAATGTATTAGAACATGGAGGAGCTAAAAGTTTAATACTTTTGTGTGAAATATTATGAGAAAAACTTTTAGTATAACAGTCTTCCGAACGCTAATTCAGATCCAATTTAAACTTACATTTTTTGTTCTGGTAGTCTGGTTGTCTCTGATTGTATTAATAACAAGACCAATATATTAGATCTCTTCAATGTCTATCACAAAAGTTGTTCGTAAATGTACCATTGCTGATATTTTAAATACGACCCTAGACCAGTCGTATTTTCAAATGCTAGCCATCTGATTTTACGGTAAACTATTACTTTTGCATTCCATCGCAAACTAGTAAACAGTGCAGAAATAAGTATAAAATTGTATTATGTTTATATATTTAAAGTGCTTATTAAAAAGGGAAAATAACGTAAAGATTTAAGTCATAATTAGGCTTTTTATTGATAAAACAGCAACTCAAAATCAGTAATTAACAGGTTGACTGCGTTACCGGTCCCCTAGGACCGGTGTTCGTTATTATTAAAGTGCGGCGTGTGAAAACTGCAAACTTTTAAAAATTGTGAAAGGCATAATTATCTTCGTTAATATTCGTTTGTTTTAAATGCTGAAAACAGCATTATACTTGTCTTCAGATTCTTAACATTTCTAAAAGAAAAAAAATATACCGGGCTTTGGGGGCCGGTAACGCACAGAGATTACAATTTGTTACTCGGGTGCGAGACCGGTCCTGCGGGACCGGTGCATATTTATATATCTGCATGCTTGCGCAGTCAATCGACATTTAGTATCGTTTGTATTTCAATAGCAGGTGTGTTTACGTTCGTGTTTTAAGTGGTTTTACTAGTCTAAAAATGTCATCTCGCGTTAAAAAGATTTTGTTTTTAGCTCAAACAGCTGATACAAACAAAACAAAATCTGTAGCGTGTAACGAACCGAGTACTTTAGTTGAAAATAAAAAATATGACGAAGATAACCCAAGTATTGTAAATTCATGCCAAAGTCCAACTGCTTTAAGAGACCATGTGCTTGCATAGTTGCCAAATAGTGACAGTGAAAATGAACGGGACGATCCTTTTGATTCGGACGATTCTGTAATCGACAAAAACTATGTTTTTTCTTCAAATGAATCGTGATATAAGTGAGAGTGATTTATTCGACGATGATAATGAGACAAAAATTGATAACGAAAAAATGTCAGAATCTGAAAATGATGATGAAAACGAGTGGCATGATATAGGTGAGAGTTTTTTTTTTCAATATGTATAGTTATGGGATTAGTTGATGGTCCCGCAATAAATTTATATTGGTCGAAATATCCATGTTCAGGAATGAGTTTATTACGACTACCATGAGACGAGACAGGTTCCTTTTACTGATGCTTTGCATTTGTAATAATCAGCAGTGTAATAAAGATGATCAGCTCTATAAGTTAGGGGAAGTTTTAAAAGTACTGAATAAAAATTTTCAAGCTGCATTAACTCCAGAACGGATTTTGGTAGTCGATGAAAGTATAGTACCTTATCAAGGAAGACTGCAAATAAAGCAATATCTGACAAATAAAACACACCCGCATGGAATTCAATTATATAAGTTATGTACAATGGATGATTATATTAACAACATAATCGTTTCATCATTCATCATCATCATTCAACCTCTTCTGTCTACTGCTGAGCATAGGTCTCTCCTATGTTTCTTCTCCTATTTTTCGCCACTCTTCACGGTTCTATGCTTCTTGTTGCCTTTTCATGGATATTCGTCCAATGTCGTCCATTCAGCGTGTTGTTGGTCGTCCTCTGCTTCGTTTATCGTTTATCGTGGTAAAAATACGACTACCAATGCAAATGTTGAACATGTTGAATTCGAAAATGGCTACAAGTGCTACTTGTATGAATGGCTACTATCGCTACTTGTATGCTTATAATTATTACTCGAGTTTACCTTTAGCCAAATCCTTATTTAAAAAACAAATAATTTATTGTGGAACCCTGAGGTCCAACAGAAGAGATATTCCCAAAACGGTACCTAAAAAAATGAAAAAGGGAGAAATTTGGGGTACACAGAACAACTTCTTACTTATTATAAAATGGATGGACAAACGGTCCATCCATTCTGATGTAAAATTCTGATGTTAAGCACTGATCCAACCCATACAACTACTTTAGAACCAACAGGAAAGCGAAACTGACAACGTGAGTTTGTATTGAAACCAAAGGCAATTATTGATTACAATCAAGCAAAAAAAGGAGTAGACTTTAGTGATCAGATGAGTTCTTATCATTCCGTTTTAAGAAAAAGTTCAAAATGGTACCGTAAACTAGCCTTTGAATTTTTGCTTGGAACATCTATTGTAAATGCCTGGATTGTTTATAACAAGATGAGTTGTTCCACAGCATTATCTATAATGGAATTTAGAAGAAGATTGGCGCAGGAGTTACTTGTTACTACAGCTGTACACGAAAACACCACTACTCCCAAAAGAGTTCCACATACTTTTGTTAAACCGTTAGGACCTGGACAGAAAAAAAGAAGACAATGCCAAGGATGCTATCATAATTTAAGAGAAACACATTCAAGCAAACAGGCAAGTAATATGTTGACAAAAGTAACAAGTTACTGCAATGAATGTCCTGGACAACCAGGAATGTGTTTATCTTCCTTTAATAGCATTCATAAAAAATAATCTATTTTTATGAAACTTGATTGTTTTTTTTTTAATAACTACGAAAAAATCTTTTATTTTCCTGAAACTTTATGTTTTTTTTGTTTAATAACTAAGGACATAAATATTATTTAGTTTACATGTTTTTTTGTTTTCAAATATCATTTACACTAATAAAATATTAAGAAGTTTTGATCTTTTAATCTAAATCTTTAAAAAATAGTAAGCTGTCTTGATACTTTAAAATATTCTTAACAGGAAACCTGATCAAAAACGAATGAAAATGTTAAGTTTTAAAATGTTTTTACTGTTAATAACTGATCTTAAAACTCGTATAATTTAATATTATAAAACTGCAAAAATGTAAAAACTAATTACGTCACTACCGTCATTATCAGTTTTATTTAGTTTAAATTCATATCTGAATCATTTTAATTACAGATGCCAAATTATATATTAGATTTTATTATATGTAAGGTTCTTATTTAAGATTAAACATACCTTTAATTTTAACTAATGTTTAATAAAGAATACCAGTAAGCAAATATAAAAAAAAATTAAATATGCGTTCAACACAATTAAATATAATGTTATAATTATTGAAAACTAATTACACATATACAAAAAACTCAACTAGAAATATCAAAGTTATCCTATCCTGACAAATTAAACTGAACCAAATTAACTAAATTTTAAAACAGATATTATCTTACAACTAATTAACAAATACAATTAATACAACATACTTTTGTTTTGTTTTTCGTTTTTAAATCTTTTTAACCCCGCAATATTGTTTTTAAAACACTTTTTTTGCAAATGGATGTTTTCCAAAGTTGTCTCGTTCTAAAACATGTTTAAAATAGCTTAATTTTTCAATACTCTTCATATTACTTGCTGGGGATACATCCCCCAGCAAGTCTTCAACTGTGACGAGACAGGGTTTTTCTGGAAAAATATGCCGAATAGGACTTACATAACGGCAGAGTAGAAGACGATGCCAGGTCACAAACCTATTAAAGATAGATTAACTCTACTACTTTGCGCCAATGCGAGTGGCGATTGTAAAATCAAACCTCTTCTAGTGTACCATTCAGAAAATCCCAGAGCCTTTAAGTCACATAAGATTTTAAAACAAAAACTGTCAGTTATGTGGAGGGCCAATTCAAAGGCGTGGGTCACCAGGAAATTCTTTGTGAAATGGATAAACCTGGTATTTGCCCATCTGTTAAAAAATATCTACAGCAAAATAACCGATTCATGCAAATCCTTCTTGTCCTCGATAATGCCCCTTCTCACCCACCAAATCTTAAAGACGATTTACTCCAAGAGTTCAACTTTATTAAGATTCTCTGCCTACCAGCCAACACCATTCCTATCTTGCAGCCCATGGATCAGCAAGTAATTTCTAATTTTAAGAAGTTGTGTACCCAGCACATTCTTTGGCGCTGCTTTGAGATGACGGAGAATACAAACCTTACCCTTCGAGAGTTCTGGAAGGTACACTTTAACTTAGTAATATGCCTAAAAATTATTGAGCAGGCCTGGCTAGGTGTTACAACAAGGACCTTAACCTCTGCATGGAAGAAGCTGTGGCCTGAGGCTGTAGACGAAAGGGCCTGCGAAGGACTGGAACCCGAAGTGTCAGTGGTAGAGGAGATTGTTTCTTTTGAAAAATCCATGGGTCTAGAGGTAAATGAAAGAGATGTAAACGAACTTGTCGAGGAACAGTCTCAGGAGCTGACAACCGAGATTAGACGAACTACATTTGCAGCAGCATACGGTGGTTTAACGAAAAATTAGTTTTGAAGAGGAGCCAGAATTGGAAGACGTTGTCTTTACAAGAGATATAAAGGAGATCCTGGGAATGTGGGAGAAAATTGCAGAGTTCGTAGATAAAAATGAAATAGTTACAACTGGTCGTGCATCGGTCTTGTTCAACAAAAATTGCCCAACACATTTCCGAAATATTCTGAAAAGGGAGGAAGAAACAAACCCCCTTGGACAGTGTTTTTACATGATCTGCAGATGAAAATGAGCATAGTGTGACAAAAAAAGGGAATACCGCTGACGAAAATTAAGCAGTTCATTTTTTCTTATGTTTTTACAGAATATGTATATATTTTTTGTTACTTTTAAATAAATTTTTCCTCTTTTAAATATATTTTTAAATACATTCTTCTTATTTAAAACACTATAAAAAAACAAAAAACACCTAACGTGTTTTTTTGGGGACTGAAACGGATTAATGACATTTCAGTTAATTTCAATGGGAAAAATTGCTTTGACATACGAGCAATTTAAAATACGGGCAAGATTACGAAACGAATTACACTCGTATGTCGAGGTACTACTGTACGTATGAAACTGTAACAAGACCAATAGTTAGGTATGCCTCAGAAACCTAGACCATCACAAAAACTGAGCGATTAATGTTAAAAGTATGGGAAAGAAAATTATTTCGAAGGAAATTTGGCAGAAAAATGACAACAATTAGTAGACACGAAGAACAAACAAAAACGAAGAAGAATAATATAAGGAGTTTCACATAATTCTAATAGTCAGAGCCCAAAGACTTAGATGATTAGGACATGTCCTAAGAATGGTCCAAATTAGAATGCTAAAAATATTGTTAAGTGCTACAAATGGTGGTAAAAAGAGAAATGGAAGGCCTAGGACCAGATGGAGTCGTGAAGTTAATACGACCTGAGGACCCTCTATGTCAGCAATTAAAAAGAAACAAAGAAGAATAAACGGTAATCGAGGAAGCTTGTAAAACAAATGTGCCTTCTTGTCTCTAAGTACTAATATATTATTATTTTTATAAATTTTTTTTAGTACTTTGAAAATTACTATCTAAACTTCCGTTATTTACGTGTTAAACCTTTAATATATTAAAAAAAATTTAGAAACGTTATAGACCTGCTAGTAGTATATTTTTATAAGAAATAATATATAAATCATTGACAAAGGAAACCCTTTTCTACGAATATCAAAGCAAATCCGTACAAACACAAACAGCGACTTAATATTTGCTGCTCGTGTGGTATAATTGCTAGGCTAAATCGTATTATTACCTGACTACCGCTATTAATAAACAACATTAAGACCCAAATCTAGATTATCTATATATCACTTTCCGCAATGTGTCACGTGATTATCCAGATGACTTATTTGCTGAAGGATTTAGGTCAAGAGCAAGCAACCCTTGTAACAATCAAATTTGCTGTGCATCTAACTGAAAAGACCGCTTTGCATACACACTCCACAGACACAACAATAATTGGTCTGGAGGGAAAAACACATTAAAGGGCTATTTGTCTGATAACAGCAGAATTTAGAGGATGGAAAGCTGTTAATATTTCAAAAAAAAAATATAGTAACAAAAATTTGTTTAAGTCCCCAACTTTTAATGTAATATTTACATTGTTTAATATTCATTGTTTATAGTAAATTAAATTAAGACAAATTGAAGGGGTGGCTGCAATAACCAGGCAGCTCCACTTTTTTACGAAAATGAGATTTTCAGTGACTTACTCTTAACAAAAATCGGCCGATCGTTCCCTGCAACAAACGGGTATCTCTTAATAACGGCACATAACTGGCAACGATATTTGGAGCTACCTTGCTTTCGGTTTGTAGCAAGAACCGGGCAGCTCCTGGAGCTGCCTGGTTCTTGCACTTAACTGTTGACAAAATAATATAATAGAAAAGATATAAAAATATGCATGGAATATAAAAAATAAGTTTGATTCCTTCAACTCTGAGATAGCGCGT
>NW_027312323.1:0-32248 GCF_040954645.1 Diabrotica undecimpunctata | reverse complement strand
ACGCGCTATCTCAGAGTATCCTAAAAAAAGACAGAAAGTCACTAAAAAAATTGTTGAAACATCTTCTTCTTCTTCCTCTGAAGACATAATGAGCAATGAAAAATCCTCTGACTTCATAGAGCAAGATGACGAAGTGGATACAGAAGAAACAAATATTGCAAATGGTCAGTTTATAATTGCCAGAGTTTATGGAAAAACACCAGCTACATTTCGGCACTATGTTGCAGAAAATTCAGGAAAAAACAGATAAAAGGATACGACGTAAAATTTTATAAAAAACATGCCACTTCTAATCGGTTTTATCTCCACTGAAGAAGATGCTTTTGTTATATTTGAAGACATAAAATGTATTTTACCGAAGCCCTTGAAAGATACACGTCAAAGATATGAAAATATGATCTATTTTAATACAGATTTAGAAGATTATTCATTGCATTAATTTTTTAATATCTAAACATGTCTATTTTTTTTAAATACATTTTTATAAGTAACATATGTTGTACTGTCCGAAGTCTCCCAGTACTGTCCGAAGTCTCCCAGTTCCTAGTCCGAAGTCTCCCCGTTTCTGGGGAGACTTCGGACAAATGACCCCCTGCAATATTTTTTTTATTTTTGTTGTTAATTTATTGATTTGATATATTCTGCTCTTGATTGGTTATGCCTGAACCTTGGAAGCTTAAGTTAACTACTTTAAAAGGTAAATATATCAATACACTTTTCTAATAAAAATTAATTTTTTAAAAATGGTCCGAACTCTCCCCGGTCTCCCCTATATATAATTTTTTTCTGTCACTTGGTTTTAAATGTAGTTCTTATTATATTATATATATGTATGTGCAGAAAATAACACTTATTTCAGTTCGTACGATTTGCAGTAATTTATTTAATGTTAATTCTGGAATTTCACGTTTTATACTCAGTTTCTGTTGTTCCGCTTATTTATCTGAGAGATGTTACTTTTTTTTTCTTGTTATTATTTCTCTTTATAAGCAATTTTACTTGTTCATTGGCGGAATAATACCTCTATGGAAGGTTATCACTTCATCTTTTGCGCGATCGTCCGATACTTCTTCTGCCGATTCGTGACTTATCTCTTGCAATTTTGACGTCACGGGGTCTCCTCCATTCTGCTTATGTGATTATTCCATTCTTTTTTTTCTATTTTGTGTCAATTCATTTATACACTTTACGTTACATTTTCTTCTAATGTCTTCACTTCTCTTTTGATTTCTCAGCGTATTTCCTATAATTGTTCTCAGTACTCTCATCTCTGCCTTTTCCATTATTCTTTGCGTTTGTGGCTGTGTCGGGTCTTGTTTCTGAGGCATATGTCATTATACGTCTTAGACTGGCTCTATAAATTGATATCATCCCAGTGTTAATGTGTCTGTTTAGTCATATAGTGTTATTAAGGCATCCTGCCAGTCTATTTGCTTTTAGTACTTGATCTCTCACTTCTTTGTCCAGGTCTCCGTAGCTAGACAGTGTAATTCCCAGGTATTTTATTTCCATTATTTGTGCAATACTGATGCCATTAATTTCTATTTTACATCTAGTTGGTTCTTTGCTGACTACTATTGTTTTAGTTTTCTGAGATGAAATTGTCATAATAAATTCATAATGCCAGGTATTTTATTTCCATTACCTATGTGGTTATTCCATTCTTTTTTTCTATTTTGTATCCATTCATTTATACACTATACGTTACATTTTCTTTTCGATTTCTCAGAGTATTTCCTGTAATTCTTCTCAGTACTCTCATCTCTGCCGCGTCCATTATTCTTTGCGTTGTGGCTGTGTCGGGTCTTGTTTCTGCTAATGCCATCAATTTCTATTTTACATCTGTGGTCCTTTGCTGACTACCATTGTTTTAGTTTTCTGAGATGAGATTGTCATATTAAATTCTTTTGCTCTTATGTTAAATTTGTGGACCAGTCTTTGCAAACTATCTTCATCTTGGGTTATTAATATTGCGTCATCTGCGTAACGGAGTATTTTAATTTCTTTGTTTCCCATTCTGTATCCTCTTCGTTTGTTAACGCTTTTGATGATTTGATCCATGATCAAATTGAAGAGCATGGGGCTAAATCTCAACGAATCCCCTTGTCTTATTCTGCTGCCTATTTCTATAGATTCTGTGGGTTGTCCCTCTATTCTGACTTCAATTTTGTTTGTTTTGGTCGATGTTTTTCGATAGTTTTAATAATATTTAGGGGAGCTTCTCTATTATACAGAAGATGGATTACATCTTTCAGTCTTACTCTGTAAAACGCTTTCTTTAGGTCAATCAGACACAGGAATGCTGGTCTATTATACTTCAGTGATTTCTCAGTAATTTGCTTTATCACAAATTTTGCATCTGTACACGATCTACCACTAAAAAAGCCCGGTTGTTCATCTGCTTAACTTATATTGTGATTAATTAGCACTTGTAAAATTTTAGTTGTAAGTTTTAGCGTAGTATTTAACAAGTTTATACCTCTGTAGTTTTTTTGTCTGTTTTTTATCTCCTTTTTTAAATAGTAGAGTTAGTTCGCTCCTTCTCCATTCTTCCGGCATTTTATTGTGTTTTATAATTTTATTAATTAATGTTGTTAATTTTTCATTCATTTGTCATTGCTGCTCCACAATATTTCAGTATTCGTTTGGTATCCCGTCTTTACCTGCTGCTTTTCTGTTTCCTCAGGTTTTCAAGTATTTTCCGAACTTCCTGTACATTTATATTAAGTTCTTTATATGTTTTTCTGATGTTTCCGGTTCTAGCGTCGTTTGTTTTTTCTCCTGTATACAGCTTTTTTAGGTAGTCAATCAACGTATCATTTTCTATGTATTTTAGTTCTATTAGTTACTTTACCTCCGTTCTTTGACGTCTGATGAAGCGCTATATTTCCTTTTGCAGACGAGAAAAATTATGTTCCATTTCTTTCGAAAAACGTTCCCAGTGACCATTTTTTTATTTTTCTTATAAGTGCATGTGTTTCGTTTCTAAATGTCTTGTAATTATGTTATGCCTCTTGTGTTTTGGTTGACATGTATTTCAGGTAAGCTTTTTTGTTTTTCTTTACATTTTTCCTGCACTTTATTTATATTTCTTTTACCAAGAACTTTCTTTTTTTTTTTTTTTTTTTTTTTTTTTTTTTTGTGGCATTGACTTTCGTCATTCAGCCAGTCTCGAAAGGTTATAATATATTCCTTAAAAAAGTATAGACAGATAAGTACAGATTATTTCTCTCAGACAAATGCACAGCGATATCCCTAAAAACGAAATAGACGAATAATTAATAGAAGAACACGTCGAAGGAAAATACAAGGACACTCGCTTCTCGTCTAGGGGTCCGGTCAAGACATTTATTTTAACAGACAAACAATACTGGACCACGGATAAGGTATTGTTACATATAGGATAAACAAAGGGTACAAGTCTAATCCTATACACGCTCATGAAAATTTTCATGAACGAGTAGCAGATTTATAAAGCTATGCATGTGTCTGACAAAAATTCTATAATTAAATTATATATTGTTACAGAACCTATGGCTAACAAAGACTGTATATTATATGGAGCGTATGTATTGCATTTAGTTAATTTTGTATACAGGGAGTTTGAATGCTGAATAAATTTAGGACATTCAAAGAAGATGTGATCGAGGTCACCTAGCTTGCCGCAATGTTTGCAACTATCATCATCGATGACTTTAATTTTAAATAAATGGCATGGGTAGCATGCATGTCCAAAGCGTATTCGATTTATAGTAGTAATATATTTACGAGGAGCTTTGAAATTCTGAAACCAGGTTGTTTGAGGTAGAGTTGGTTGTAAAGAGGTATACCTTTTAGAGTTTGTAGAACAGTAATGTTTCCATTGCTCTTTCCATCTAAGTTGCTGATTTTTTTTTGAAAATCGTAGTAACATCTGATGTGTTAAGCATATATTTCAACGTAGAGCCAGTTGTTACACTCATTTTAGCCAAGTGATCTACATATTCATTGTGTTTGAGACCAATATGTGCTTTGACCCAAATAAATTTTATGTTGACTCCAGTCGATGATAAATGATACAATCGGTCTTTTATTTCAAATATGTAGGGGTTGCTAAATGTTGAGGGTAATTCAATGTTTTTTTATGCTCTGCAAAACTGAAAGGCAATCTGACAGAATTAAGATATGTCTATTACAGGTGTCTTTAACATATTTTAGAGCTTCAAGTATAGCTATTGATTCCGCTGAAAAGATTGAAAATTCATATGGTAGTTTATACTTGAAATCTACGTTTTGTAGCAGGTAAAAAAGTATGCGCATCCCGTCCCCTTCTATTGTTTTTGATGCGTCCGTGTATATTACTGTGGCTTCCCTATAATCCTGCAATAGAGATATTAGAAGATTGCTACTCATAATGGTGTTCTCACTATAAGTGGGTATTATAACCTGAGTTCTGTGGAATAAAGAATAGTAGTCTAAGCTTCTGTCAACCGTGTCCAATTTCTTGAAAAAAATAGGATTATTCTGTAATGCCATGCATAAAGGCGGGGAAGGTTTTTTCTCCCAATATTTGTTTGTAAGATCTGACTCGTTAAGTTGACGGACGCTTGAAAATAACTGGGAGTTAGTTAATAGAATTTTAAGAAGGCTTTTTTTCACTTAAAAAATTTCTTCTATTTTCCAGGGGTAGCTCAGCGGCTTCAACATATAAGGGTTGTATAGGGGTTGATCTCATAGCACCCAAACATATCCTCATAATAGAATTTTGAAACGTGTCGATTTTTCTTAAAAGGTTCTTAGAGGCGGAACCATAAAGAGTAGCACCGTAATCTAGAATAGATCGTATATATGCGCGATTAAAACAACAAGGATGTTTCTACATCGCAACCCCACCACGTTTTTAGTTGTCATTCTGAGGAAATTGCTGCCTTTGTTACATCTATCAAGCATGTACTCTATGTGTTGTCTCCAAGTTAACTTCTTATCCAAAATAAGGCCTAGATATTTGACATGATTTTGAAGCTTAAAACATTGATCGTTCAGAATGATATTTTCATTTGTAGGAATGTTGTGTCTTGTGAAGATAGATACTACTGATTTTTCTATAGATAAATTGAGACCATTCTCTAAGAACCATGAAAAAAGGGATTCACATACTTTGCTAAGGCTTTGTATACAGGTTTCATATTTTTTGTTTTCTGTATAGATGCAGAAATCGTCGGCATACTGTACGATTTTGAATGAACTGTTATTTATTTGGATGTTATGTATGTCAGAGCTGTATATATTGAATAAGATTGGAGATAAAACTGAGCCTTGTGGTATACCTTGATAATTATATCGCGGTCCAATTAGCTTGTTATTATGATCTCTTACATAGATGATCCTCTTTGTGTAAAATCCAATTATTGTATCCACGAATGCGATTGGCATATGAAATAAATTAACCATTTTATTTCTTAAAGTTGACAAGCAAACTGATTCGTATGCTCCCTCAATATCCAAGAATAGTCCTGTTAAATAGTTGTTTCTGGTTAAGGTATTTTGTACATCTACCACAATGGTTGTTAGAGCATCTAGTGTTCCAAAGCTTCTTTTATAACCAAACTGATTTTCTGGTAGCAAATTATTTTTTTGTAACCACCAATCCAGTTTAAATTTTATGAGTCTCTCTAGAGTTTTAAAAACACAGGAAAGTAACGATATTGGTCTGTATGAATTTGCAATATTTGGATCTTTACCAGACTTTAGGATAGGAACCACAATGGCGTTTTTTAAATGAATCAATAACGATATTATTTTGAATGATGTCATTAAATACCTGCAACAGCAGATCTTTAGCGGCTCTTGGTAGGTTGATTAACATAGGGTATTTGATTTGATCAATCCCTGGGGAGGTATTATTGCAATTTTTGAGAGCGAAATCTAATTCAGATTTAGTGAAAGGTTTCAACAAAAAGTGATTGGATTGGTGACTTTGTTCGGATTGGTTAGAGAAATATTGAACCCAGGGAGGAGAAACTTTATTAAAGAAGTCATCTAAAACTTCATTGCTGAAAGGTTTTATACTATTCTGCGGTTTTCGATTCATTTTGTTGGCCTGTGACCATATTTGCTTAGCAGAGGTATTTTTGTTTAAATTGGAGCACCATTTGATCCAACTGGATTTAGCTTTTTGCTTCAACTGCTTTTTTGTTCGAGCAGTAACTTCCTGACATTTTAAGTAGTTATCAAAACTCGATGAAAGTTTGTAAGCTTTTAAAGCCTTTTTTCTTTCATTAATTATAATATCACATTCAGGGTCCCACCATGGTGGTGGGGGGACGATTTTTGAGTTTAAGAATTTTATATTGAGGGATAGATTTTGAAGCAGATTCATTAATACAATTAATAAGAAAATTATAATTTTCGTAAGTGTTTAAAGAGATACTATAGTTGACAAACATGTTTTCTATTAAGGATGTATAAAGTGACCAATTGGCTTTATTGATATTCCATTTGCTTTTTGGATAAATTGTTTCATGTGATGTGTTAGTTGTGGAAAGGTTCATGGTTATAGCAAAATGATTTGACCCTAAGGTATCTGAAGATACGGACCAGGAAACTTTACTGGCTAGATTAGCTGTACAGAGAGAAATGTCAATCATAGATTTCTGAGTACCATATTTGGAAAGATATGTGGGTTCCCCATTATTCAAAATAATAAGATCTAGGTCCTCGACACTGCTGACGATTTGATGACCTGCAGCATCATTGTGCAGTGAGCCCCATAAAGAGTTATGAGCATTCATATCCCCTCCAATTATACAAGGTGATGTAACTTGAGAGAAGATATTTTTCCAATCATCTTTAGAAGTATGGACTTTAGGAGGCCTATACACAGACAAGAAACTTAATTCTAAATTGTTAAATTTAACGGAGATGCCACAAACTAAAATTTTATCATTGAAATTTTTAGTAATATTCACTTGACAGAATGAGATAGAAGTTTTAATCAAAATTGCTACACCGGCATATCCATCGTATCTATCCTGGCGGATTATATTATAACCTTTAAATATATAGTTTTGATTTGGTTTGAACCATGTTTCACTTAACAACGCTATATCAATGTTTTCAGCTGTTAAAAAATGAACTAAACTATTTTTATTGGATGCAACGGACCTTCCGTTCCATTGTAAAATTCTCAGAGTTGTTTGTCCTTGGAAAACCTTATTTATTGAAGATGTCCTCCAACATCTGATTCTAACGAATAAGTAAAAAGTTGTATAATAAAATAAGTGAAAACATTCATATTTGTTTTTTTAATAGTGCATTTTGATCTTGGATTAATGTTTAAATAAGAAATACTGCCAGAAAAAAGTTCCATTTGAATTACATAATTTAGATAAATAATTTTGATTTTGATATATGCTAAGAATTTTATTTCAATGTTTTAGTACCCTCCAATACTGAAAATACTTTTTGATTTATGCTCTCATTATCTACAGATTTTAAATCCTCAAGTGTGTGAATATTTTTTAAAAAATTAATGACACACTCCGTCACTGCCTGAGCAATATCTTTATTATCACCTTCTGTGGGTTGAAAGGTAGATTGCTTTGGATACTGGGGAAGAGGATGTGATGGTCCAAAACGGAAGTTAAACATGGGAGGGTTCTGTAAGTTTGGGGATGAGGGAGAAGTAGTGGCTTTACGTTTTTTGTTGTTATGGATTAGTGCCATAGGTCTGCTACTATCCGAACGTTGAGAATTTGTAGGTTGTGGCTGCTGGAAAGCATGTTTATTACCAGAACTTTGAGGTAGTTTCGGGAAATCTGCCTCGTAGTTTGTTAAGGCAGAAAAGCGATTGTTCGTTGTTATTTCTGAATATGAAGATTGAAAAAGCTTTTTGGCTTCTAAAAAGGATACTTTCTGTTCTATCATCAAATTTTTAATACGTTTCTGTTCCTCGTAAATTGGGCATAGTTTGGAAATCGATGTATGCTGTGTACTCTTGCAATGTATACATGATTTATTAAATTCAGAACAGTTATGTTCTTCGGTTTTGACAGATCCACATAAAATACAATGTTCTTGGCTGCTTTTGCACTGTTTTGATATGTGTCCGAATCTCAAACATCTATAGCATTGTGTGACCCTGCCTATAAATTTTTCCACATTAAAATAAACAAAATTAACGGATATATGGCTGGGTAATATGTTTCCTTCAAAGCTGACTACAATGGTCTTCTTAGGTACATACTCAGCTTTACCATCTTTTTCAATTTTCCTGTGCATTCGTCTGATGTCTAGAACCCTTGAGTTTGAATTTATGTTTTGTTTTAAATAATCAACGTCGTAACTTGTGTCAACGTCTCGGATCAGACCCTTGACCTCTAAAAGGTGATTAGGTATGAAAGCTTTTAAGTTTAATTCTTTTAAATTTTTATTTGTGACCAACTTATTAGCTTCTGCTATTGAATTTAATATTACTTTAACGCGATTTCTACCTATTCCCTTAATTTCCTGAATGTTTTGTACTTTTAGATTTTTGTGTAAAATATGTCCTACAAACATAGGATGCAAACGACCCAAACTTTGCTGATTAGTTTTTTCAACATATACGCAATAATTATTTAACAAGTACTTATCTGGATTTATCGAGTCAAATAGTTTTGGTTCGTCCTCCTTAGCACCTATTGTTCCCGTTTCCATGACGGCAGCAGTACTTTCCATATTGGAAAAACTATCACTTTCACAAGTAACTCCACTATCACCATCTGGCGTCTTATTTTTTACGCTCCCCATGGCGGGGGCGAAGTTTTTAAAATCTAACTTATTTAAATTGTTTTGATAAATTTAGCAACACGAAAAAACAAAAACTTGAACACTAATTAATAACAAATCGGTAAGCCGGTTATTGTTGTTTGACTTCTCTCTTCGAAGGTTCAAACGAAACTGAAGAACTTTCTTGGCCGAGGCTAAGATATTAGACTTAACTTTTGCCCAGCTTTCTTCGACTCCATCACTTTTTGTGATATATGTTTTTCTGTTTTTTTTCGGTTCTTCTTTTCTGGAATAGGTATCTTGTGGAGTCATCCTGTATCGACTTTTATCTTTGTGGTGTATTTCGGTGTTTTGTTATCACATATATGTGTTTTCATTCGGCACAATACCAATTTGTGATCGCTTTCTATTTCTGCTGATGTTAGTGCTCTCTATTCAACAGAATATAGTCTATAATAGATCTTTGTCCTCTACTGTTTTCAAAAATGTATTTGTATTGTTCTTTGTGAGGGAAAAATGTATTATTATTACGTATCTGGTTTTTGCTGCAGAGGTCCGTTAGAAGGTTTCCGTTTTCATTTCCGTTTTATCCCTGGAACTAAATCATTGCCAACACGGGCGTTAAAATCACCCATAATGATTTTATATTTATCATTTGGGGTCTCGTTTATTACAGTCTGAAGGTGTTCGTACAAGTTTTCCCTTGTGGTGGTATCTTTGTTGTTCTCTGGTGCATGAATTGCTATCACATTCAGAGGTTTGACATCCAGTTTAATTTTTACACTTACTATTTTTATACTTGGTGTAAAAAATTTTTGTGTACTAACAGAGCGACTCCTTCTTTGGCTCTGGTTTCTTTGACAACACCACTGTAAATCATGAGATGGTCATCTATAATAATTTGACCCTTTTCCTTTTTTCTTTGTATCTTTTAGCGCACACATGTCTATATTTTTTTTTTTTTCTACAAGCTCTTTTGTAATTTTCTTTTCAAAGCACCGATGCGAAGTGTATTTCTCGTTTACCACAAATTCGTTGTCCTCTTTCTCCCGTTAGTCGTCGTAATGAAATCATTCCTGTCCCGAGGCATAATTCTGTTTCTATGAGCTGTATGGTTTTAAAGTCTATCAGTAGAGTGCTAAACGGGCTGTAGACCCCCTCCTCCTTTATTTGGGCTTGGCACCGGCAACAGTTCTGTCGAGCTACTCGATCTACCCAACAAAACTGCAGGCGGATTTGAGATATGTTACTTAAGGATGTACTTAATCTGTATTAATTCTTTGATCTGTTTTTTGTTCTCTTTCAGATCTGTTTTATATTAGGTAAATTCTTATTTCATTCCTTAGGTAAATTCTTATTTCAAACCCTCCGGCGCACTTTCAGGTCTACATATTATATAAGTGTTTTATTTTTCTTTTCATTTTACTTTTACCTCTTTTTATACTTACTTTACTTTCCGTGTCCGGAACACCAACAGCTTTAAAATTTTGTATTTCCAATGGTTGGCTACATAGATGGCCCTGTCATTCGCTAAAAATAGATCTTCTTCTGTGTAGGTCTCTCTCATCTCTGTGCATGCTAGTAGATTTTTTGTGGTAACAAACTTTATAATCTTACCGAAGGGGCTTCTAATTTCAGAAACTGTTACACGATTACTCTATTTGATATACGTACATTTATGTACTAAATGTTTTAATGCCAATGCATTTTAATAAAAAATACTAATTAATAAAAACGGAAATTTTCGCTTTTCCAAGTTTATAATACACACTTTCTTATGTTTGAAAATATATAAAGCAAGTAATATAAATTACCGCCTTGCTTGTTAAAACTAAAAAGTAAAATAAAGGTATATGTCGGTTAACAATTTATATTTAACTACATAAATTAGCCAAATAGTCCACAAATTCCTCCATGATTAAATTGATGGATATTGAAATAAATTTCAAGTTCCAGAATGTACCTGCTGTAAAATTTGAAAATCTACTACTAATACAATTATTGCCAAGATCGCAGGAGTTTAGAAGTATATGCAATATCGTAAATACGGATCCCAAAAATGGTTTATCCTTTTGTGGAGTCCACTTAATCCTACGTGTTGGTCGGAGTCTACATAAAGCGCTACTCAGATAATAAAATACACGGTGTATATTCTACTGGAGTTAATATAATACCGTTTTAGAACGGAGATTACATTAACCGCTAGATGTATATATATATATATATATATATATATATATATATATATATATATATTATATATATATTGTTATGATGTATTGTTTGTGAATGATGAGCAATAGTATTTTTAATAATAATATAGGGTTTTTTATCGCGGTTCTCGAAGAATTAGTTTGTAAGTACTTTTTTAAATTATCTTTATTATATCTATTATGAAACACACATATATATCTAACCTAGCCAATGTAAATTTAAAATAAACTATCTTTAAATTGAAATTCTTATGAAACTAATTAAATTCTATAGACAATGTAAAATTTAAACAAACTATCTTCAAAATTGAAATTGTTATGATACTAACTAAATTATATTAACAAATTTTTGTACCTTTCTGTCACTGAATGCCTAAATGAACTGTTTTCCACTATATAGATTATAATCACCACTCAAATGTCTTCTTATCAGCTTCGGTTATCCTTGTTTTTGTGAAATTACTTTTTCCAATTATCAGCTTCCACCAATTTAAGATATTTTTCTTCACAGCATTTGTAAACCACCAAGCAAACCAGCAAACAGCATTTATTTTTATTCTTCTTTTCAATATATCAATATCCAATCACCAAAAATATTATTTAATTTTAATATTCAATTAATACTTCTTCCATTATCATCATTTATACATAACATAATTTTTTATCTTCAATAATATTTTCTTTATACTGTTTCTTAATCTTGATTTAACTCACTATATTGAACAATTGTAACTGATTGACTGCCTCTAACTAATTTTCATACTAAAACTGGCCATCATAGTAACTGTAACTCATAACTGATTGACTAACTGAATGGACCTTCTTACTAAACTGCCCTCTTGAATCCAAATCACGGGTATTTATATCTTTTCAATCTTCCAGAACCATCTGGTAAGAAATCATGTTCGATTTATTCCATTAACCACATGTCTGAATTTTCTGGAAACAGTATATGTTCGATCCACAGACATAACCATTATTTCGAGAATGTTCCAACCGTAAACAAAGGTCAAATTCTCTATTCTGGAGAATTCTTTAATTTTCTATTGATAATTTTGTTGACATTTAGGCTTTTCAGATCAGAATATACACTTAAATTAGTAACTTAACATTCTAATTTAATAAACTTCACATTTTAAACAACTATAACCCCACTTGTATTCGTAAAAATTATTAATTTCTGTCTGTCACTTACTGTATAGTTGGTTGCCTAATCACATGGCTCACTTAAATATATTTACAACATTAAAATACAACTTTTTACAATTATTATATGCTAATTTCTTAAAAATGCCCTCACATAAATATATTTTTATAAAATTCTCTAGTATATAACTTATTAAAATAACCAAATACTTTTAATATCTAATATTATCTAGTATATAATTTATAAATTATTTTCTATAAACACCAATCATATCAATACCCCAAAATAATATTTAAAATAAATAATTTACTTATTATTTTTTTAAATATTAATTTTCTATTAGTTTATTGTTCTATTAAATATATCCCTGTTATCTGTCTCTGTCAAACTGTCATGTCAAATGGAGCAATTGAAAATGGAGGCTATATCAGAAAATAAACATATAATCTAATCATCTATTATTGTGTTATGTTTATTTATAAACAAAATCTAGGAATTATTTCCATTCAACAGGCTTTCATCCATATGAATTGGTAAGTTTTACACTTTATTAGGTATATTAGAAAGACATTTATAAATTCAATTTTGTATCTAACCCCAAATTATGATTTTTAGGGTACAAAATAATTTCCATATGTACAAGACAACAAGTATGATGTCAAATTGATTCACAATAATTAAATCTACCATCTATTTAACAAATCAAGTCTATTGAATAAAATGGATATATTAGTGAACTGTTAGTGTTTTTATTATTACTGTTAAGTTTATAACCTAAATCTATTACTTCTTTTTGAAAAAATGTACATTTTTCTTGATTTATTTTTAGTCCAACTTTGTCTAATCTGTTGATTATAATTTTTAGGTGTTTCTCATGATTTTCAGCCGTTTTAGAAAAAATTAATATATCATCAATGTAGTGAATTACAAAATGTTCATATTGATCCAGAATATCATGAAGACATCTACATAGAGCACTGCAAGATGATTGAAGTCCAAATGGTACTACTTTGAATTGATATACTACTCCATCTATCTGAAATCCTGTATACTGTCTACTTTTTCTTTCTAGAGGTATTAACCAAAAACTATGCTGTAAATCGATTTTAGTGAAAAATGACATTCCTGTAATTCTTCCTAGTATTCCATCTATACTCATTGGTGCTTCAAATTGCTTTTCAGTAATCTTGTTAATATTCCTTGCATCCAAACATAACCTGATTTCACCTTATCTTTTACGTACTACTACTATAGGATTTATAAAACGTGTATCTGCCTTCTCAATGATTCCATCATCTAACATATTATCAATCGTTCTGTTTACTTCTTCTCTGTATTTATATGGTATTGGGTATGATTTTGTTTTAAAATCTTTTTCTTCTTTAACTTTTATACTATGGATATAATTTTGTGCAATTCTATTTTCTTTATTGACAAGTCCCTTGTGTTGCTGCAATATGGAAACGACTATTGATTTATATTCTTCAGGGCAATTTAAAACTTTTATCATATCTTCTTCTTTACAAATAAAATTATTCTTCATTATGTACTCATTATTCCTTGCTTCCAATTTTACGCACTCCACCTCGTAGGCATCCATCTGCTTAAAATTTCCATTCCTTAAATATTCACTACAATAATTATTCTTTACATTCTTTTGGGACATATCCCTATCATCAAAATACATTTCTTCTTCATAAACATCATTATTTTCTTTTAATAATATCCTATCAACTCTTATTCCTTCTTCCACCTCATCTTTCTGCATAAATTTAATTATTTGCCCTTCCAAAGTTACCATTTTTTCTTCAAAATCTATCTTTACTTTCTTCTTTTCCAATTCATCATTTCCCATTAATATACCAACACATAAATCCTTGAAAATAAATCCTTGCATATTAATTTCTTTATTAAGAATATTAATTTTAAAATTGGCTAGTTTATCAATTTCACCCAACTTCTTATTATTTGCACCAACAATTTTAATTTTTGGAATCTTTATTATATCTGATAGTTTTAATGTATTAAAAATAAAATTCTCCGAGACTAAAGTACTTTCTGAACCAGTATCTATCATAATTTTAATCATTTTATTTTTGGCCAAAGCATTTATATAAATTAAATTAATAGATTCAATAATTTTATCTTCATCTAAAGAAATCAATTCAGAAGGTTTTTCATAATAGCAATGACCTAACTTGTAATTCAGAAAGTTTACTGAACAAAATTTTGATTATTAGAATTGTCAGATTGTATCTGACCACTTGGATCTGATGTCCTATGTCTTTCCCTACTATGACTTCCACTCACATTTTCTTGCCTTGTACTATTTCGTTCCCTGTCTTCGCAGCTTCTATTCCTTCGAACACAATTTACCTGTCTGTTATAGTTAGGTCGCTCTGTATTTCTTCTATTGTTAAAATCTTGTCTATTATAATTAGTATTGTTATTAAAATTTTGTCTATTATAACTAGTATTGTTATTAAGATTCTGTCTATTTTGATTATTGTTATTATTATTAAAATTTTGTAAACTATCACCATACCTAGTATTATTGTTATATGATTGTCTATATTGTTGATTATCATTCTTATTATATTGAAAGTTATTATTGCCTTTTCTATTATTGTTATTATTACTTGTCATATTACCTCTTTGTATTATTTGAATAAAATTAATAAAACTCTCTATTGTTTGAATATTTTGTACAGTTACTGTTTGCACAACATCAGCATCAAAATGTCTAGATACATTTAAGACTGTTTCATCCTCTCTAAGTGGTGGTTCTAAATATTTTGCAACTGTTATCAGTTTCAATGCATAATCTACCATATTTGATTTTAAATTGTGATTATACTTTCCAAAATATAGAAGTTCTCTAAACTTGGCATGCTCTAATTCACCCCAATAATAATTTAAAAATTTATTTTCAAATGTTTGAAAATTATCTAAATCATTTTCAATACTAGCAAACCAAGTTGCTGCATTGTCATTTAATGTCATTCTAATATAATCTTTAATATCATTAATATTATTCACAAATCTTAATTTATGTTTTAAACTATTTATGTATACTCTAGGATGCAAATTTTTTTATCTTACCAGAGAATTTAATCCCAGTCTCATTTGTTAAATTTAAGTAAGGTCTCCCTATGTCTCTCATTTGTGAAATATCATCTATTCTCTGTTCCACATTTCTTATTTGATTACTATTTATTTGGATATTTTGTTGTATATCGTCTAATTTTTCTTCTGTGTTTCTCCTGTCTTCGTTAATTTTTACTTCTAAGTTACATTTCTAAAACTCTATTTTCTGTTCTATATCTATCTTATTATCTTGAATAATCCTCTTTACTTCTGTCCTCTCATTGTCTATCCTTTTCTTGTAGTCATTCCGTATACTTTTTATTTCATTTGCTACTTTTTTCTCTGCAGTTTCAAGTTTTTTATCCATTTGTTTTTCTATTTGCTCTTCAATTTTATTATTATTATCTTCTATTTTCTTTTCTAATTTTCTATAATTCTCTTCCAATTTCTGTTTCATTTTTTTCATGTCCTCTTTGACTTCTTTTAAATTCTCTTCAATTTTTTGTTCCATTTTTTTCGTATTCTCTTCTATTGTCTTGTTCATCTGCATCATTAATGATATCAAAGCTGCCATATTGACATTTTCCTCTCTTTCTGGATTCATTTCTGCAGTATCTTGTGAAACTTGAACTAAACTCTCCTCTTGTGTAAGTTGTGTTTCTACTTCCACATCTTCTTCATTCTTTTTGCTTCTTGTACCTTTCTTTCCTTGAGACATTTTGAGACTTTACCTGTTCAAATATAATTAAAAATAAAATCTATAATTTTTTCTTTCTAATGAAAATTAATTTAATTATATGAGAGCACTTATCTTCCCAAACTAATTCTTTTAAAAGAGAGCCCCGCGGTGGGCGCCAAAATTGTTATGATGTATTGTTTGTGAATGATGAGCAATGAGTATTTTTAATAATAATATAGGGTTTTTATCGCGGTTCTCAAAGAATTAGTTTGTAAGTACTTTTTTAAATTATCTTTATTATATCTATTATAAAACATACATATATATCTAACCTAGCCAATGTAAATTTAAAATAAACTATCTTAAATTTAAATTCTTATGAAACTAATTAAATTCTATAGACAATGTAAAATTTAAACAAACTATCTTCAAAATTGAAATTGTTATGACACTAACTAAATTATATTAACAAATTTTTGTACCTTTCTGTCACTGAATGCCTAAATGAACTGTTTTCCACTATATAGATTATAATCACCACTCAAATGTCTTCTTCTCAGCTTCGCTTATCCTTGTTTTTGTGAAATTACTTTTTCCAATTATCAGCTTCCACCAATTTAAGATATTTTTCTTCACAGCATTTGTAACCCACCAAGCAAACCATCAAACAGCATTTATTTTTATTCTTCTTTTCAATATATCAATATCCAATCACCAAAAATATTATTTAATTTTAATATTCAATTAATACTTCTTCCATTATCATCATTTATACATAACATAATTTTTTATCTTCAATAATATTTTCTTTATACTGTTTCTTAATCTTGATTTAACTCACTATATTGAACAATTGTAACTGATTGACTGCCTCTAACTAATTTTCATACTAAAACTGGCCATCATAGTAACTGTAACTCATAACTGATTGACTAACTGAATGGACCTTCTTACTAAACTGCCCTCTTGAATCCAAATCACGGGTATTTATATCTTTTCAATCTTCCAGAACCATCTGGTAAGAAATCATGTTCGATTTATTCCATTAAACACATGTCTGAATTTTCTGGAAACAGTATATGTCCGATCCACAGACATAACCATTATTTCGAGAATGTTCCAACCGTAAACAAAGGTCAAATTCTCTATTCTGGAGAATTCTTTAATTTTCTATTGATAATTTTGTTGACATTTAGGCTTTTCAGATCAGAATATACACTTAAATTAGTAACTTAACATTCTAATTTAATAAACTACACATTTTAAACAACTATAACCCCACTTATATTCGTAAAAATGATTAATTTCTGTCTGTCACTTACTGTATAGTTGGTTGCCTAATCACATGGCTCACTTAAATATATTTACAACATTAAAATACAACTTTTTACAATTATTATATGCTAATTTCTTAAAAATGCCCTCACATAAATATATTTTTATAAAATTCTCTAGTATATAACTTATTAAAATAAGCAAATACTTTTAATATCTAATATTATCTAGTATATAATTTATAAATTATTTCCTATAAACACCAATCATATCAATATATATATATATATATATATATATATATATATATATATATATATATATATATATATATATATTATTATAATCACTGAAAAATACACGGCTGATGCACAGCCAGGGCAGGATCTTAATAAAAATGGATATGAGATGGTGAACTGCAGATACGTTTTAGGCAAACGAAAAAGGAATAAAAAGCCTTATAAACAAATGTGGAAGACAGAACAGAGTAAAGAAAAAAGAATGAAGGGTAAAGAGTATTCTGGAAGGGGAAAAATGAAGCTGGACAAATTATATACGACATCAAAAGGTCTAAAAGAGAGATGAAGCCTCGTTGTTTATGTAAACCTAAAAACAAGTAAGTTTTTCAATGCCATAGAGTTACGGAAGAAATTAGGAAAACGATTTTCATAAATTTTTGGCTCTCAAATTGGGAAGGACGCCGCATTTTGATTAAGCAATTAGTTAACAACAGAAATGTATCACATAGAAAAGTAGAGTCAGAAAATGTGCGGCGAACGGGTTCTTTATACTATCATTTAAAAATTGGCGATTTTCAAGTCAGTCCCTCACGGGCTCTGCGAGAGCTTAGTGCTCTTGGGGCGCTGCTTCCTGCTGTTCCAATTATACTCTGTGGCTAAGATATTATTCAACTACAATCTGATGTTTTATTTCGACCTATATTTTTGTCATGTAAGAAATATCTTGTCTTTTTCAAGACAAGCCCTCAGAAGACCACGACCTGATGCTTTATTTCGACTTGGTGTACCTTTGTCATGTAAGAAATATCTTGTCTTTTTCAAGACAAGCCATCAAAAGATAAATATTTACAAGTCCATACCCAGTAAATGGGCTTGGGTAAAGGAGCTCTCGACTGCGATATTCGAAGCCCTCTACAGAGCAACCGGAGATAACAGAAGGTGGTTAGACCCATATTTGTTCCCCCGAGGTGACATAATAACTACCAAAGTTAGAGTCGCACTATTGCAGAAAAACTACTAAGAAACTGTACTTGGAGCAGCAATGGCAATCTAAAGCACAGCTTTATAGAGAATATAAGTCTTATTGTGAATCAGTAGGAAAAAGTAACTACATCGCTTCTGATTGTTTATTCTACACAGTGTTTGACGAATTAAATCTTGCTTTATTCTCCCCAAAACAAGATCAGTGTAATTTTTGCTGTTCTTTTACTAAGGGTAACTTATCTCAAGAAGAATACTCTACTCATTTAGAAAAAAAAACTAAAGCAAGGGAAGAAAAACAGTATGGCAAAGAGAAAACAGACAAATGAACGGCAGTGTTTACTATGGATGTACATGCTGTGCTTTTATGCCCATCATTGAAGGAATCTGCTTTGTACTATCGAACGAAATTGAAAGTAAATAATTTCACAATTTATGACCTCAAAACTAACAACGCATTTTGTTATCTTTGCTATCTCTTCTGAAATTGACAGCTCCAAATATGACCACGTGATTTTGTATAGTGACGGATGCACATACCAGAATAGAAACTGCATTCTATCCAATGCCCTAAGCTTTATTGCGCAAAAAACTGATTTGACAAGAACTCAAAAATATTTAGAAAAGGGTCACACATAGTGTGTTATTGAAAGAAAACTAAGACATAGAAATATACTCTCTTGCTGGATATGTGGAAGTATGTCGTACAGCAAGAATCAACCCCAGTGCGTTGAAGTTGAAGAATAAATGTATACTTTTTTATATTGTTTATTTCTATTTTCCAAAATCATTCTTTCAAAATGTGTAAATATTTATTGTTTTAATTTTGATACCTATAATACACCTAACACTATCAAATGAATAATTAATCCAATTATATTCACTGCTTAAATATTAATTATTTTTTACAATCGATTTAGCAAACATTATTAATTTTCTTCTGTGATGAGCTTAAAGAAAACCTTGCAAATAATAAAAACAAGCATAAGAAAACCGCGTGGTTTTCTGCAAAAGCAAGAAAACCACGTAAATATAAATGGACTAAAATGGAAAACCTTGTATTTCACTGGTTAAAAGTGATAATGACAAATTACAGATAAAATTTTAGTATTTTTATGTTAAATGTAATATCATTACTTTAGTGTTTTAAGAAATTTTATTAAACATTCTATTTCAAGGTGGCTAATCAGTTTTTACTCTCTCCTGTAAAATTTGGTTCTGTGATATACGAGGTTTTCTATTTAGGGCGACGTTGTATTGCTTAGAAAATAGTGTAAGCAAGTCCACAACACATCGTTATATTCGATCTATACTTCACACTGTTTTAAGTATTGAAGAAACAAAAGTTGTATTGAATCCTTTTGATAATAAAAGATACTTGCTTGAAAATTCTTTTGACCCTTTTCCCTGGGGTCACTATAGTATAATGCAGTAACAATTTTCTTTCAGATAATGATGATATTGAGTTTACAAAATCAATGTGTTAGAACAATATGCAAAAATATCAACAGGCCTTTGCGATTTTATATACACGTCCGGTCTACCTCAGATATTGAATAAAAAAATTTGTAAAAAATATCCATCATATAAATTTCAAAAATTACTTGATGAGGATGCCTTACCAGAAGTAATATGTATATGAAAGAATTTGAATGTTATCAATGTAAGACTTGTTTATGTTATATTATAAAATTTGAATATGTATATATAAACAAATACAATTTCAATTTATCAGGAATGCGCGAGGGACTTTGAAAAAAATTTAAGATTTTCAGATATTATATGTGAATACAAGTTTATTAAGTGTTATACTTATACACCGAGTCTTCCTTTAAAAATCTTTTTTTCTACTCAATTTATTTTTGTCAAAATGATTTTCATCATGTTTTATTTTTTCCTACTACACTCATTTATTGCAATTGTACATTATGATGTATATTTAGAAAATCTTTCGAATGTAAAACATCAAAAACAACAACAAAAAATTACCATGCTTGTCCTTTTTACATTTATATTGTTACTAACCATTTATATTGAATAAAATAAAACTTTGACAAAATATATTTACTAACCATTTCACTAGCATTAAGAAACTTATTAAACAATATTCTTTTTTGAATATGTCAATCCAAAAAAAAATATATTAACCTTTTAAACGCCAACGTTCCCATTTTGGGAACACAGTAAAAAATAAGTTGGATTCAGAAAATATTGAAATATTTTCAAATATTGTAACAAATATGCTTTCTGTATGTCCCATTCTTACTTTCTGTTAGCTGAAATGTTTTTTTTACTTACGGGATTCATCTAGAAACCGCGCAAAATGACGTCCAAATTCATATCACTTGCTTTTTTGTGCTGAAGTTGTTACTGGGAGTCGATATGTACCAAACTGTGATTTATTTTTGAATAGAAATACAGTAAATGAATTATATAAAGGAAATATTTACAAAAAACACATTTACGTAACTTATTTCTAAAGATATCACGTTCAGCATTCATTGTTCCCAAAATGGGAACGTTGGCAACAGCGAAACACTGTTATTCAAGGTTCCCTAGAGAATGACCGCGCGTAATTGTAACGGCTTGGATTAGTCGTCACGACGTTACGACGAAGAAAACACGTGGTGTTTATAATAATTTTGAGTTTTAGTTTTATTTCAGTGAAAAAATGGATATATCTTTGGATCCAAAAAGTTTTTATGGGTAAGTTGGTGGCAACAAAAAAAAGCATAATACTTAGATATATTTTTATACACTTAGATCATCTATACGAAGGCATAGATTTCTAATACATGCACTCGACGATGTGGAAGCTTCAACGTCCGCAGAACCAGTGGATATTGTTATTCTTCCACCTGATTCAGCTGATCAAGGTACTGAAAGCGACGAGGATACTATTGACGATCAGGTGTTAGATATTCCTGATATACCAGACGAAGTACCCGGTGAAGTAGAAATTCACGCTTATGAATCTTCCGACGAAGATAAGGAAGAAAATGTATCGGTTCAACGTAAATGGAAAAAGAGTGAGAAGGTTGGAATTCAAGCTCAAGCTTCCACACCACCAAGAGTAGGCGATGAACACTTGGGCAAATCTGAGTTCGAAATTTTTTCATTATTTTTTACTTCTGAAATAGTTCAATTTATTCGTCATAATACCGAACTCTACGCTCATAGAGATAAAAATATTCACAACTTTACTGTTTCTGAGGAAGAACTTCGTCAGTTTTTGGGGTTACTTTTGATAAGCGGATATCACCATGTTCCTTCTGAGGATGATTACTGGTCTACTGCAGATGACATGCAGGCTCCAATTTTTTCGAAAATAATGAGTCGGCAAAGGTTCCGACTTATAAAACGTTATCTTCATATTTGTGATAATGCCAACCTTCCAGTTGGTAATAAAGTTGCAAAAGTTGCAGAATTATATGATATGCTGAAACAAAACTTCAAAAAATTTGGAGTTTTCCATGAAAATCTCAGCATAGATGAATCGATGATTCCGTATCATGGGCATCACTCGGCTAAGATGTTCATAAAAAATAAACCAATACGATTCGGTTTCAAAATATGGATGTTATGCGGACAAGATGGATTCCCCTATAATTTAGAGATATACTGCGGTAAAACAATAGATAGAAAGATGCCTTTAGGTTCCCACGTTGTAAATAAAATGTTAGAAGTAATTGAGAACCCCAACAACCATAATGTATTTTTTGACAATTTCTTCACCAGTTATTCACTATTGTCAAGCTTGTGTGATAGAGGTATTCGGGCATGTGGAACTGTGCGTGAGAACAGAATAAATAAATGTCCATTGGTATCATCAAAAACAATAAAGAAGCAAGATCGGGGAACATTTGATTACAAATCCGATGGTACAGTTATTTGCGTCAAGTGGAATGACAACGCTGCAGTTACAATAGCAAGCAATCATTTCTCCATCAGTCCGCTCCAAAATGCGACAAGAAGAGTAAAATCTGAAAATAGAAAAGAAGTTCCACAACCAAATTTGATCAAGAAGTACAATTTTGGAATGGGTAGTGTCGACCTTTGCGATAGAATGTGTGCTAGTTATCGTAAAAGATTAAGATCAAAAAAATGGTGGTGGAATTTATTTTCTCACTCCTTAAATTTAGCGGTGGTAGCAGCATTCCGTTTCTACCAACACGTAAATCCTGAAAGTACTATAACTCATTTGGATTTTCGAAGAAATGTTGCTATGGCGCTAATCAAAGTTGGAGCAAGCTCAAGAAAAAGAAAAGGTGGTCCAACTTGTCCAGTTCTTAGAGATATACGATTTGATGGAATAAATCATATTTCTAAAAGTACATCACAAGGTAGATGTACTGTATGCCAAAGAAACACACGCTTAGAGTGTACTAAATGTGAAAAGCGTCTACATAAAAATTTTTGTTTTGATAAATATCACTCACCTTGCTAACATATTATTTGTAACATTAGATTTATAGTTTTATTTTAAATTTTGTTAGTTTTGTTATAATATATGGAATAAAATATGTTTTTACTGCAATGATATTACTTTGTTATATGTTGTGACTTATAGATGCCAACGTTCCCATTTTGGGAACATGGTTTTTTTCTCAAAAACAGCATTTTATTTTTTTTTTCACAAAACAAAATTATAAAAGATATCCCAATAACATCTTTTTTATGGATAGTTGAAATTTGTTTACAGTTTTTAATGATTCGGCGTTTAAAGGGTTAAGTAGATAAATGTAACTAGTATTTTTATTGATTTAAAAAATTAAAATCAAAAGAAGATATTTATGATCCATATTTGTGAATAATAAAGTATTTTTACGATTTATTGTTTCTTTTTTCAAGTTACTCAATACCCCATATTTCCCCTTCTCTTTACCAAATAAAAGGACAGGAAAGCAAATATTGCATTAGTTTGTAGCTGAATTAGAAGTAGAAACGTAAACAATAGCATATCAAAAAGTGTAACTCCAGATTTCCAAATACCGATATATTTATTGGAGAACGACGATTTTATCTAAATCCGACTAAATCAAAGTATGTCGCAGTAGGAAATTTAAAAAATCTAGAATTCCTAATTAATATATGGTGAGGAAATTTCTTGAATTTCAATTAGAAGTTTTCTTTTGTTTTTTTTCGACGGTGCCTGCTACCCAAGTGGATTATCCCGTTTCTTTCGTGATAGATCTGTGCTTTTTTTTTAATGGAGACTTATCCAGTACTATTCTAACTATTCTGTTCTCTTCAATTCTCTTGAACAGGCTAAGTCTGTTTCTTCTCTTTTTCTTGTTTGATTTCATTATTTAATGTGGTTTATTTTGCATAGGTTTTTAATCTCATTACTCATTTATCTGTCGAATGATGCTTTGTGATTATTTTTCTTACTATTCTTAATAAACTTTTCCCCGATTATCTGGTGCGTGATGTGACAGGTAAATATGATCATATTTTGGGTATATTCTACGATCCTAAAGAAAAAAAGTTTTTCATTGGAGATTCAGAGATCTACTTTGATGAGTCTACAATTGGAATAAAAGGAGTGATTTACCCTGGTACCCTCGGACTTTACGAGTTGTTATTTTTAAAGAAACCTGTTACATATACTGAGCAAGACATAAGCTACTATGTTGATATTATAGAACGGACTAATGCTTACCGTAGGAATAATAATAGGGCTTTGCCTATTCGTACATTTCCAAACGATATAAAAGACAAGTGGCTCTACATAGTAAAACCTAACTTAATTGAACCCATACGTCCTAGATCTTGTTCAATACCATCAGGTGTGCTTACGCGGGGAATGTCTTCCAAACGTGGTGGAAAATTAACGATGAAATCTTTCAAAAGAGGTGGAAAAATGACGTTGATGTCCTACAATAAAAATCCTATTGAGTACAAATATTTTGATGATTTTAATGAGTTGAGTGATAGACTACGATTGCTAGTAGCTTCTCAAGCAGTGGGTAATAACGGACACAAAAATGAAATTATTTCAATAATTGAGGAATTGCGGGAAAGTGGGGTTATCGCATTAAGTGCATAAATATTGCAACTTTTGTTAAATATCATTCAGTGCCATAATGCCTCTTAACAGATTCAACCAACACTATCTAACATCCCAAACATGTGATGTCGATGAAATTGTCTCAGAGCCACTACAATCTCAATTTTACATTTGCCAGCCTGCCGATTATTGTAGTGTGTGTGTAATTACCATTCGTGGACGTAAAGACCTAAATGTTAGCAAAGACTACTTTGTATTGGATGGCAAAAAGATTCTATATATTATGCCTGTAACTGGAAAAGTAAAAAGTGTTAAATCCCAGAACCGCTTAAAATTAACTATAATAGTTCTTCAAGCATCATAGAAGAGTTGGTTGACAAAAATGTTCTTACTGAAAATGATGTAATATCATTTCCGCTTGTACAGTTGAAGCTATCTAATGAAATTTATGTTGAATTGATACTATATTGTACGTTAGTAAAAACGTAAATAAAAAATAGTATACATTTAATATTTTTATTTGTAAAATACAATTATTTTGATGACTCTTTATCAGCATTATCAACATCAGTTTCATATAGCACAGACGGAAGATAATCTTTTAAGCGATCTAAATAAGTATCCAGTTCCACTTTTCTTAACAAGGATATAAACGCATGTAGACAAATTTGCTTTTTTAAAAACAAATCGCAAATCTCATACTCTTTTTTATATTTCGCTGACTGGTGTATGCAATAGTTGTCATCAAAATATCCCCTTACATATACTAGTTCATGTTGAGCATTCCATTCAAGATTAAGAAAGGTCTGTTTTAAACTCTTAACACCACTATCAATGTCTGTTATAGAAATCGTTTCTGTATACATATTGAACAACTAACGTGAATCCGAGTTTTTCTACATATATAGTACATATCCCTCCTGATTTGGTATATAAACAGGTTACGTCAAGTAATTATTAACATTATTAAAAAAATATATGCCTTTAAACAAGTTTAATCAACATTATCTTACATTGTCACCTACCTGCTCATCAGATGATATTGTGTCAACGCCTTTACCACAATTAAAGTCAGCTTTTTATATTTGTGATTCATTTGACTTTCATGTAAATTGTCTAATTCTTTTAAGAGGAGAAAATAAAACGAGTCTAAATAAAAAATATTACGTACTCGATAACGGTGGAACAGCATTTAAAAGTCCTCTAACAGCTAAGATTGAAAGTGTTGCACATTATGCCGCAGATGGAGATGTTGAAATAAGTTCAAAAACATATAAATTTCATGAATTGGCCGATATCACAATTAGAAAAGGTGATGTGATACAATTTAAAATAGGAAAAACGAATAATACCTGCATAGAGCTGTTGTTACAGGGTCCTGTAGAAAAAAATGTCTAAGGCTCAAGTTGTTCATGAACTTCATGCTCTAGCTCGAATTAATTACCCCCGGAGACATGTAATCGTTAAAGGATTGCATGATCTTATGCAAGCAGATTTAGCTATTATGAATTCATTTACTAAAGAAAATAAAGGTTATAATTACATTTTAGTTGTAATCAACGTATTTAGTAAATACGTATGGGCTGCACCTGTCAAAACTAAAACCAGAAAAGAAATTACAAACGCAATAAAAGACATATTATCTCAAATGAAAAAAGCTCCTCAAAACTTGCAGACTGATAAGGGCACAGAGTTTTACAATAAAGATTTTCAAACATTAATGAAAAAATTTGGAATTAATCATTATAGTACTTTTTCTAGCATTAAAGCAAGTATGGCTGAACGAGTAATTCGAGCTTTAAAATCATTACTTTGGAAACGATTTAGTATGCAAGGTAATTACAAATGGTTGGATATATTACCAGAAATTATATCAAAATATAATAATATAAAACACTCTACTATTAACGCTATACCTAGTAAGGTAAACGATCGCAATGCGACATATATTACTGCATTTAATCATATAAAAGTTGTAGATTCTAGGAGACCAAAATTTCAGAAGGGAGATTATGTGCGTATAAGCAAGGTCCGTCATGCATTCAACAAAGGCTATACTCCTAATTGGACTATTGAAATTTTTAAAATTGTTAAAATTAATTTAACTAATTCTGTACATCCGTTTTAGAAGATGAACAACATGAAGAAATTCAAGGATCATTCTATCTAGAAGAATTACAAAAAGTTAGTAGGGAGGAAATAGCGTAGGAACAGAGGAGCACGAAGCACCTGCCCTAATTTGAATGTGCTCCCTAATTTGCATACACCTGTCACTAATTTGAATCTGCTCCCTAATTTGCATACACCTGTCCCTAATTTGCATACACCTGTCCGTAATTTGAATGTGCTCCCTAATTTGCATACACCTGCCCTAATTTGCATACACATGTTCCTAATTTGCATACAGCTATCCCTAATTTGCCCTACCAGGGGTCCTGCTCCCTAATTTGCATAAGCTTGTCATCCTAAATATAACCTGGTGTTAAAAGTTAGCCAACTCAAAGTAAAACAATTCCAATTGAATCAAGTTTCAAAATAATAAAATTAACTTATGGTACCCTAATGACACTAGTTTATAAATATCCAGGATTACTAAATGATAAAGTCCCTTAAAGATATAAGACATAAGGTTTCAAGAAATCCACCCATAAATTATTAAATTTTACTGGTAGTAAAACAAAGAAATATTTTTTTTTACTATACTTAAAGCATCAAAAATAATACTCAAATAACCCAAGCCCCTGGAATTAATTTATAGATAAGCAGGATAACATTCATATCCTCAAAGTCCATGTAGGCAGGCAACTATTTTGTTATAAGATTTGCACCACTTAAAAATTATATTAGATATATATTCATAAAATCATTTATTTATTTATTTCATAAATTTCAAATACTTGCAACAAAGAAATGTTGACACAGCTGTAAGAGCACATGTTAATTTTTATAGATTTAATCATAAGGGTTCCAAGGTACCTTTATTTCCAATTATTTAAAGCATCAAAAATAATACTCAAATAACAGAAGCCCCTGGAATTCATTTATAGATAAGCAGGATAACATTCATGGTAACATGGAGATCAAATGATGGAAGAACGAGGAACCAAATTGATCACGTATTAATTGATGGGAGGCATTCCAGTAGTATAATAGACGTAAGAACTAGACGGGCACCAGATAGTGATACAGACCATTTCCTAGTAAAGGCCAAGCTCAGAACTAGAATCTCAACACAAACAACAGACAAACAGATGAAGATCGAAAGATGGAATGTGTCTAAATTGGAAGAAGAAGAGGGAAAGAGACAATACCAACTAGAATTGAGAAACAGATTCCAGGTGTTGGAAACGAAAGAAAATGAAAGAGAAAATATAGACCAGAAATGGCACTCCATTAAAACGATCATTACAGAAACAGCAGAGAAGTGTATAGGTCGGAAGAGAAAAGCAAAAAGAGATAAATGGTTTGATGAAGAATGCGAGGATACCTTAAAAGAAGCAAACAGAAGAAGAATCAACTACCTAGCAAACCCGACGGATGAAAAGCGTGAACAATACAATAAAGAGAGAGCCTTAGCCAGAAGAACAGTAAGGAGAAAAAAGAGACAACATTTACAACAACAAATTGAAAAAATAGAACGTGAACACAGAAGCAAGCAAAATAAAAAATTCTACAAAGAAGTAAGACAACATAAGAAAGGTGCATATATAAGAACACCGAACTTTGTGAGAGATAAAAATGAGCAAATGATTACAGCTAAAAATAAAATAATCGAAAGATGGGCTGAATACTTTGAAAGTCCTCTAAATGTCCAGGTGGCCGCGGATGGAAATAAAGCAAATTGTGAGTACCAAACGGCCGAGATAGAAGTACCCCCGCCAAGCCTGGAAGAAATTATCACGGCGATAGAAACCCTAAAAAATGACAAATCCCCGGGACTAGACTGTTGCCGAGACGGGGCATTTGGGCCTGTAGGACCCATCGCCGGCTCTGCGGACTTCTTCCTGTCCTCGGAATTAGACCGGGTGTTGACCATCTTTGCTTGTCACTGATAAAATGGTTTAATACTGCTACTGGTATAAAATAACGGTTACCGTGACATGTATCTGTTATAGGTAACAGTTCCAAGGAGCAGTTACAAAATAACAGATCAAAAATAGAAAACAGAACAGGTAAAATAGTCTAAGTATTCCTTGACTTACGGAAGGAATAACTTAGTAAACAAGAACAATAAAATGGTATAAAAGTACAATGCAAAGAAAATGTTTCTAAGTGTTTCTTGACTTACGGAAGAAACAACTTAGAATGACAAGTAAAATGCACAAAATAAAAGAATAGAAAAGTGCAGAAATATTCCTAAGTGTTTCTTGACTTACGGAAGAAACGACTTACAAATACGAAAAATCAAATACAGAAAAGATGTGGAAATATTGCTAAGCGTTTCTTGACTTACGGAAGAAACAACTTAGCATAAAATAGAAAATGAAAAAAACAAATGTATTAAGTATTTTCTTAACTTAAGGAAGAAAATATCTTAGATAAAATATCGGAAATAATAATGCAACAATGATTATGAAAATATTTCTAAGTGTTCTTTTGACTTACCGGAAAAGAACGGCTTAGACGCACAATTAAAATAACAAGTCAAATATTCAGAGAAATATTTCTAAGAGTTCTTTGACTTACCGGAAAAAACTACTTAGACAAAGTACAAATCAAAATATAAAATAGAAAAAGCAAGATAAATATTTCTAAGTGTTCTTAACTTACGGAAGAACAACTTAGACATAAAATACAAGAAAAATAAACAATTAAAATAATCAAATAAAAATATCAAACAATCAGTACATAAACAAATATAGATCAATGTAATATTCTAACCTGAAAAGGTCTGAATATACAATAATGCTAAAATAAAATGGTATATAGGAAATCAGAAATAAAACAATAACTTAGTAGGAACAATAATAGCACCGACTAGGTCTATAGTAGAAGAGGCAAGCTCGACTGATCGATGAGAGAAAATCTACCTGCTTTTATGTAAAACAAATCCTTTGTTTTACGTAGCGAAAGTGGAATTTCCCTGCATCGAATCAATTAGAAATTTGGATTTGGCCAAACTTGGAATTCCCAAGTATTTTGACCGATATCCAAATTCCTTGATGCGTCCGGCACGGCTGTCAGCTCCCGGCTGACACGCCTCCGGAGGACACGACAATATTGATGCAGAACTCATTAAAAAAGGAGGGCATGAACTTAGAACTAAAATACACCAATTAATGAAAGAAGCCTGGGAACAAGAAATAATGCCAAAAGAATGGAGTGGCTGTATTATCGTGCCAATACATAAAAAAGGCAGAAAGGATACATGTGGCAACTACAGGGGAATCTCACTAATCGGTACTACATATAAGATATTAGCTTCAGTTGCACTAAAACGATTACTGCCATATACAGGGGAAATTATTGGCGATTACCAATGCGGCTTTAGGCCTGGAAGATCAACAATCGACCAAATATTTACTATCAGACAAATGCTAGAAAAGTATTGGGAATACAATAAAGAAGTACACCAGATCTTCATAGATTTCAAACAAGCAGATGATTCCATAGATCGCTTAAAACTGTGAAGTGCAATGATGGAGTTAGGCGTACTAAAGAAGCTGACCATGATTGCGCGAATGTGTGTCAACAATTCCTTTGCACAAATTAGAATAGGAGGCAAAACTTCAAAGGCTTTCGGCATAAGCACCGGACTCAGACAGGGAGACCCGCTGTCCCCATTACTATTTAACCTAGCATTGGAATATGCAATGCGAAAAATCTATACCAGAGTCAAACCAGACATAACACCAGAGGAGCAAAGATTATTCTCGCATTTGCAGATGATGTAGATGCAGTAGCACAGACAACACTGGAAGTTAAGGATATTGTATCGAATTTTGAAGAAGCAACACTAAGCGTAGGCCTCAAAATAAACGAAGAAAAAACTAAATAAATGGTCGTATCAAACAAGGAACGACAGCGAATAAGCCAAAACATTACCATACACGATCATAATTTTGAGGTGGTCAAAGAATTCAAATACCTAGGAGCAACAATTACCAGTGAAAACACAGGAGAACGGGATGTTGAAATACGAATACTGGCGGGGAATAAATCATTCTTTGCCATTCAACATCTAATGAGGTCAAAGCTTCTCTCAAGGCGTGACAAAATCCAAATGTACAAAACCATAATACGACCAGCAGTGACATATGGAAGTGAAACATGGACACTGAGAAAGAAAGAAATCAATAAGCTATTAGTATGGGAACGCAAAATCCTGCGAATTATATATGGTCCTAGCAGGGACAGCGTGACAAATGAATGGAGGAGCAGATACAACAATGAAATAGAGACTCTCTTCGGGAAAGGAAACATCGTAAGATACATAAAAGCAAATAGATTAAGATGGGCAGGCCACGTGGTACGGAGTGATGACGACAGACTGATTAGCAATGTGTTTTGGGAAAGACCAGATGGTAGAAGATCTACAGGAAGGCCTAGCAAAAGGTGGAAAGACGCAGTCAGGGAAGACCTGGGGAAGATGGAAGTAAGGCCATGGAAAATAATAGCACAGGATCGAAATCAATGGAAGGCAATAGTAAACACGGCAAAAACTCACGAAGAGTTGTAAAAGCCAATGATGATGATGAGGATAACATTCATATCCTTAAAGTCCATGTAGACAGGCAACTATTTTGTTATAAAATTTGAACTACTTAAAAATTATATTAGATATATATTCATAAAATCATTTATTTATTTATCTCATAAATTTCAAATACTTGCAACAAAGAAATGTTGACACAGCCGTAAGAGCACATGTTAATTTTTATACATTTAATCATAGGGGTTTCAAGGTACCTTTATTTCCAATTATTATTTTGTAGTGGTACAGGTGAAAACTTTGTAGTTTGCAATAATTAAAAGACAGTAACACACCTTTCAATTAGAAAAAGTTATAGAGGTACAGATGGATTAGATTCTACAGCTTGCAATAATTGAAAGACAGTGGCCTTTTATTTTCAATTAGTATTTTGAAGTTTTATATGGGTGCATGTGTGCATAAAATTAAATGCAATGAACAGCTGAGTTTCAGAATAATGTTTCATTTAAAAGTTGGCAAATTGCCTTATGAATATTTTGTAGTTTTATACTAGTTATATGGGTACAAATGGTTTGTGCAGATAAACTTTGCAGCCTGCAACCTTTTCTTTCAATTAGTATTTTGTAGTTTTATATGGGTACATATGTAGCTGATTGAAAGAGGCCTGAAATTAACTTAATAAACTGATGGTAGCACTAAACAGGTGAGGTTCTTCAAGATTTAATTAATGTGGGTAGCAGGCATTGAGACACAAAGAAAATGATTATGTTACGTTAAGTAATAGGTAGGGCGTGGGTTTGGCTCTAACATTTATTTCTCATTGGTTATACAACTTTATAGTTAAGCAATTGAGAGAGGGGTATAGGACTGTGAGAGGGATTAGGATCCTATAAAACCAATACTTGCTCCATTATATGATTATTATTTTTTAGTGACAAACCCAAACAATTCAAGTTTAAAAAGTTATTAGTTTTCTGTGAAAAAACCAAAATGAAAGTATCCAAGTTTAGTGTTCCTATTAATGAAAAAAAATCTGCAAAAATCATTTCGCATTTGCAGAAATCTCCTCATTTGGAGGATAGTGTTAACTCAAGCATAGAGTTTGTTGAAGGCGATATGGAAAACCATTGTCCGTTAGGATCTAAAGAATTCCTGCAGGTTTCCTGTTCATCCACACCAGGCCAATCAATAATGGATTCAAGATATGATAATATATC